>NC_048298.1:259878776-259899809 GCF_013100865.1 Trachemys scripta elegans | reverse complement strand
CCCCCCCTTTTACTGTTGTTGTAGTTCCCCCCCGCCCCTGTGTAGCCGGGGGAGCCGGCTTTCTTTTTTTGGCACCTGTGTCCCACCCCTCTCTTTTCGCTCCTGTGTGCCCTCTCCATTGGCACCCTCCTCCCCAGCCTGCAGCCTAGCGGGGGGGAGTGGTTGCCTTTCCCTCGTTTTGTTTTTTGTCTAGAGGGGAGGAGCGGCTGCAGGTTGTAATGGCGGGGGACTCTGCCCCTGCCCCTGCCCCTGCCCCTGCCCCTGCCCTGTCGTCCCTGCCCACCCCAGTGGCCGGCCCCTTGGCTGGCCCTGTCCCGGATACCGCCGCTGCCACGGCTGCCCCCTCCACCGGCAGGAAGGGCCAAGGGAGGAAGAAGGGCAAGGGCCCCGCCCGTGGAGCTAGACCTCCTGCGGGCGGGGCTACGGTCCCCGCTGCGGCCCCGACACCGGCCGCGGCCCCTCCCTCTCCTGCCGTCCCTTCCACCAGCTCTGGTGGCGCTCCACCTCCGGCCCCCAGAGCATACGCCCAGGTGGCCGCCGCCTCTTTGCGTGCCGCCCCGTCGTCCGCCCCGACCGCCGCCTTTGGACCTGTCCCTGGTGACCACGGCCCCTTCCCCTCGCTGACTAGGAGGCATGGCGTCCGTTGCCATTTGGTGCCTGCCTCGCCCCACATTGAGACCTATGTGCGGGCGTTGGCGAGGGTGGTGGGGCCTACGGCCATCGTGGCGGCCTCCAAGATGTACGGGAAGGCCGTGTTCTTCCTGGCGTCGGTGGCCGCTGCGCAGGAGGCGGTGGAACGAGGCTTGGCGGTGGGAGGCGTGTTTGTGCCCTTGGAACCCCTGGAGGACCTGGGCGTACGGGTGCTCTTGACCTCCGTTCCGCCCTACCTCCCCAACGCCGCCCTGTTGCCGGCCCTCTCCACCCTGGGGAAGCCCATTTCCATTCTGAGCTCTCTCTCATTGGGCTGTAAGGACCCTGCCCTCCGGCACATCCTGTCTTTCCGCCGGCAGGTCCAGCTTCAGCTGCCACCGGCGGCGGGTGCCGGAGTGGCGCTCGAGGGGTCCTTCCTGGTGCCCTACCGGGGGGCCCATTATCGGGTCCACTATTCGACGGGGGAGGCCCGGTGCTTCCTCTGCCGGGCGCCGGGGCATGTCCGGAGGGACTGTCCCCTAGCCCGGCCTGGAGGGGCGTCCGAGACCCCCGGGGCCCGGGAGGGTGCCGGCCCTGTCATCGCCGGCAACCCTGGCGGTTCAGACACTGCTGCTGCCGCCGCCCCTCCTCCTTCTGCCGCGGTTCCCGCTCTGGCCGCGGAGACGGCCGGGCGGGCGGGCCTTGCCGTCGCCGACCCTGGATCGGCGGGGCATGTGGAGGAGAGGGCGGGGCAGCTTCCGCCGGCTGCGGGGAAGGGCCCGCCCCAGGGGGAGGTTTCCCTCCCCCCTGCTGTCCCTCCGACCCTGCCGCCCCAAGCCCCGAAGCCATCGCCCTTGCCCTCTGGCCCTGCCCCTGCTGACCGGCCCTCCACCTCCTCTTCCACCTCGGGGGGCTGGGTGACCGTCCGGGGGAAGCGCGGCGCCCGCAGGTCGCGGGCTCTCTCCCTCCCCTCTGATGAGGAGGGAGAGCAGGCCCCCCGAAAGATGCCGCGGGGGGCCGACGTTGTTAGTTCTGTTTCCGCGCCCCCGGACGGTGCCCAGCAGGAGGTGCCGGCCATGGAGACCGTGGATGCCGTGGCAGCGGCTGGGGAAACTTCTGTCCCCTTTGTTGAGCCCACACCTGAGGAGGCTTCTGTAGCGGTTCTCCCGGCCCTTGCTCCGTCCGTGCCCCCCGCCGCCGCCGCCGATGCCGGGGCGGCCTTTGTCTCCGTGACTGGCGGGGAGGTCGCCGGGGCCGAGGGGACCGCTTTCGCCTCCATCTTTGATGAGATCGAGGCCCTGGGTCTGACCCCGGTTACCCAGGGGGAGGACGACCCTTCGCCAGCGGGCCCCGATCCGGGTGCTGGCTTAGTCCCGCCCCCTTCTCCTGCTCCCGGTTCCTCGCCCCACTCTGCTGCCCCCGATTTAGTTCTGGGGGAACCCTTAGCCCTACCTGCCAGCCCGGCCGCGACTACCATCTCGTGCACGGCCGCCGAGCCCCTCGGGGCGACGGCCGTTGCTGAGCGGCCGGTTCCTGCCCCCGATCCTGCCCCTTCCATCGTTCCTGCCCCTGAGGCTTCCCCTGTCCCTGCTGCCTCCGTCCCCTCGGATGCTGACCTTGGCCGAGGGGAGCCGCAGTCTAGCGGCTTGGCAGCAGGAGATGGGGAGCCCGTTCCCGTTCCCGTCCCTGATCCTGTCCCCTCTCCTGCCCAAGTCCCTGTTCCCGCCTCGAGCCCCGCCCCTACTCCCGCCCTTGCCCCAGATCCTGTCCCCGAGGTGTCTCCTTCTGCCACCTCTGGTGTTACTGCCGCCCCCGGGGTTGTCGCATTTCCGTTGCCTGCAGACAACCCTCAGGGGGCGGTTTTCGTGCCCCCCCTTCCTGCCACTGTTGGGGCTGTGTTGTTCCCTCAGCCGCTCTCTCCTTTGCCGGGGATGGGGACGGGCTGCCTAGCGCAGCAGCGCCGGAGCTCGGCCCCTTGTTTATCTGTTACCGTGGGCCGCGAGGACCCTTCAGGGGCCCCGCCGGAGGCTGGCGGCGGCTTGGCCGCTGCCTCCCCCTCCGCGCTGCGGGATGAGTTGCGCCTCTTTCTTTCGGATTCCCAAGGTTCCACGGGTAAGGTGCAGCTCGCCCTTCAGCGCTGGGGGGACTTCCATCTCGTCCTCCGGACCGTGAAGGCGCTTTTGGGGGAGGGGCGAGGGTCCGGTCGGCGGGACATCGCGGCCTATCGGCGGGCCCGCAAATTCCGCGACTCCCTTTTGTCCTTCGGAGTCGAGACCGGGATCTTGCGGGGCCCGCTGGGGGCCGATGGTCCCTCCGCCCGTGAGGATCTGCCCCAGCCCTCCGCATGACGGCTACCACCTTTGCGTCGTTGAACGCCCGGGGCTGTAGGGTGGGTTTCCGCAGGAGCCAGGTGCTCTCCTTCCTTCGGGAGGGGGGGTACTCTGTGATTTTCCTGCAGGAGACCCACACGGCTCCGGCCGTCGAGGCTAGCTGGCGGCTGGAGTGGGGAGACGGGGTTTATTTTAGCCACCTCAGCGCCCATTCGGCTGGAGTGGCCACCCTGTTCTCCCCGGGGCTGCGGCCTGAGGTGCTGGGAGTCGCCGAAGTCATGCCAGGCCGCCTGCTGCACGTCCGGGCCCGTGTGGAGGGGCTGGTTCTGAACTTGGTCAACGTTTATGCCCCGACCACGGGCTCGGAACGCGTGCCTTTCTATCAGCGGGCGGCGGCCTTCCTCGGCACTCTGGATTCTCGCGAGTGCCTGGTCCTGGGCGGGGACTTTAACACCACCCTCGAGGACCGGGACCGCTCCGGGCCTGAGTCTTCCCAGGCAGCCGCGGGCGTCCTCAGGGAGATCGTAGACCATCACTCCCTGGTGGACGTCTGGCGCGAACACCACCCGGACGACGACACCACCTTCACCTATGTCCGGGTGGAGGACGACCGGTCGCGCCACTCCCGGTTGGACCGCATTTATCTGTCCCGTTTTCATCTGGCGCGGGCCCATGCCTCCAGCGTCCGGCCGGCCCCGTTCTCAGATCACCACCTGGTGACCGTGACGGCCTCTCTCAGTTCCGAGCGGCCGGGGCCGGCCTATTGGCATTTTAATAATAGTTTGCTGGAGGACGTGGGCTTCGTGGCATCCTTCCGGGAGTTTTGGCTGGCCTGGCGGGGGCAGCGGCGCGCCTTTCCCTCGGCGCGGCGGTGGTGGGATGTGGGGAAGGTCCGCGCGCGGCTCTTCTGCCGGAACTACTCCCGGGGCGCCAGCCGGCGGAGGGATGTTTTGTTAGGGCAGTTGGAGTGGGAGGTTTTGGAGCTGGAGAGGCGTCTGGCCTCCGGCCCCGAGGATCCGCCCCTCCGCGCGGCGTACCGGGAGAAGCGGGAGGAGCTCCGGGCCCTGGAAGACCACCGGGCCCGGGGCGCGTTTGTTCGATCCCGCATCCGTCTCCTTCGGGAGATGGATTGCGGCTCCCGCTTCTTCTACGCCCTGGAGAAATGGAGGGGGGCCAAACAGCATGTCACCTGCCTCCTGGCGGAGGACGGCGCCCCCCTCACGGATCCGGAGGAGATGCGTGGCAGGGCCAGGGCCTTCTACGCCGCTCTTTTCTCCCCAGATCCGACCGACGCCGAGGCCTGCAGGGTGCTCTGGACCGAGCTCCCGACGGTCAGCGCGGGCGGCCGAGACCGGCTGGAGCTGCCTCTTTCTCTGGCTGAGTTCTCGGCGGCCCTCCAGATCATGCCCACTAACAAATCTCCAGGCATGGACGGGCTGACCGTGGAGTTTTACCGCGTGTTCTGGGACGTCCTCGGCCCAGACCTCGTCACCGTCTGGGCCGAGTCCTTG
The DNA here is from genome assembly GCF_013100865.1 of Trachemys scripta elegans. NCBI lineage: Eukaryota > Metazoa > Chordata > Testudines > Emydidae > Trachemys > Trachemys scripta. The sequence continues at coordinate 259,895,338 of NC_048298.1, read as the reverse complement.
CAGAGCGGGGTCCTTCCTCTCTCGTGCAGGCGAGCAGTGCTCGCCCTGTTGCCGAAGAAGGGGGACCTCCGCGATTTACGAAACTGGCGTCCCATCTCGCTCCTCAGCACGGACTATAAGGTCGTAGCGAAGGCCATCTCGCTGCGGCTGGGGTCCGTACTGGCGGACGTGGTCCACCCCGACCAGACCTGCGCCGTCCCGGGCCGGAGCATCTTTAACAATCTGTACTTGGTCCGGGACCTATTAGAGCTGGGACGTAGGGATGGTCTGTCGTTCGCCCTCCTGTCTCTGGACCAGGAGAAGGCGTTCGACAGGATGGACCACGGGTACCTCCTGGGCACTCTGCGGGCATTCGGCTTCGGGCCCCAGTTTGTGGGCTTTCTCCAGGTGCTGTACGCTGAGGCGGAGTGTCTGGTCAGGCTCAACTGGACCCTGACCGAGCCGGTCAGCTTTGGGCGGGGAGTACGGCAGGGGTGCCCCCTCTCGGGCCAGCTGTACGCTCTGGCGATCGAGCCCTTCCTCTGCCTCCTCCGCCGGAGGTTAGCAGGGTTGGTGCTCCGGGAGCCGGAGCTGCGGCTGGTCCTGTCGGCGTACGCCGACGACGTGCTCCTCGTGGTCCAGGACCCTGAGGATCTGGTGCGGGTGGAGGCCTGCCAGGCCGTTTATTCGACCGCCTCCTCCGCCCGGGTCAACTGGGCCAAGAGCTCTGGCCTGGTGGTCGGGGACGGTTGGCAGGCGGGCTCCCTCCCACCCGCGCTTCAAGCCATTCGGTGGAGCGCGGGTCCGCTGCTCTATCTAGGCGTTTATCTTTCCGCCACGCATCCTTCTCCGCCGGAGAACTGGCTGGATTTGGAGGCCAGGGTGCGTGCGCGGTTGCGGAGATGGACGGGACTGCTCCGGTGTCTCTCCCTGCGGGGGAGGGCGCTGGTGCTGAACCAGCTCGTCCTGTCCATGCTCTGGCACCGGCTCAACACCCTGAGCCCAACCCCGGGACTCCTGGCCAGGCTCCAGAGGATAGCCCTGGAGTTCTTCTGGCCTGGGCTGCACTGGGTCTCTGCAGGGGTTTTGAGTCTTCCCCTGGAGGAGGGGGGACAGGGCCTGGTCTGCCTTTGTAGCCAGGTCCATGTCTTCCGCCTCCAGGCCCTGCAGAGGCTCCTTTATGGTGAAGGTAGTCCGGCATGGAGCACGTTAGCGCACGCCTTCCTCCGCCGCCTCCGAGGGCTCCGATACGACCGGCAGCTCCTTTTTCTTCATCCGAGAGGTCTTCCGCGAGACCTCTCGGAGCTGCCGGTCTTCTACCAGGACCTTCTCCGGACCTGGAAGCTTTTCTCGGCGACCAGGTCCATTGTGGCCACCGAGGGCGCGGATCTCCTCGCGGAGCCCCTGCTGCACAATCCCGATCTCCGTGTGCAGGTGGCGGAGTCACCCTCGGTGAGCCGGAGGTTGGTCCTGGCGGAAACCACCAGGGTCGGAGACCTCCTGGACTACACCAGAGGGGACTGGGTGGATCCCCGCGCGCTTGGTCGGCGCATGGGGCTCTCCACCCTCGCGACCCCTCTGCGTGTACTCCAGGAGGTGGGCGCTGCATTGTCACCTCCTGCTCTCAGCTTCCTGTGGCGGGCCCTGCGGGAGGGTGCTCCCCGCCCACCCCTCACCCCGGGCCCTCCGGACCTTTTTCTCGGGCCCCTGTTCCATGAGCCCCCCCGGCTCCCCCGCACCCATAATCCGAGCCGGCTGCGCGCTTTGCAGCCGGTTCAGTTTCGAACCGCGCCTAGGGACTATCTGTACACGCTCGTGCTTCACACGTTGCATCACCTCACCCTCGTGTCCCGCCCCGACACCAAGTGGAGGGACTATCTGTTACCTGTGGAGGGTGAGGAGCCCCGGTGGGCCAGCCTTTATTCTACCTTAGTTCCAAGGCCCGCCGGGGACATTGGTTGGCGGCTCCTTCATGGGGCCGTGAGCACGGGCGTGTACTTGGCGCGGTTCACCCCTATTCCTGAGGCCTGCCCATTTTGTGGCATTAGGGAGACCCTGGCGCACGCTTACCTTGAGTGCGCCAGGCTGCAGCCTCTTTTCCGGCTTCTCCAGAACCTCTTGTTGAGGTTCTGGTTACACTTTTCCCCGCACTTGTTTATTTATGCACACCCTATCCGTGGCCCCACTAAGTCGCGAGACCTCCTCGTCAACCTCTTCCTGGCCCTGGCCAAACTCACCATCTATAATACCAGGGAGAAGATGTTGGACGAGGGGGTGCTTTGCGACTGTGGGGCCTACTTTTATACCTCTTTGGTCTCACGTCTCCGTGCGGAGTTCCACTGGGCAGCGTCCGCTGGCTCCCTTGCCACCTTCGAGGAGCAGTGGGCGCTGTCCGGGGTTCTCTGCTCGGTGTCCCCATCTGGTTCCCTGATTTTGAACCTCTGACCGTCACCTCGCTCCCTGTTTTTTTATTAGTTGTCCCACGTAATCATTTGGTACTGGGTCCAGTGGTCCCTCCCGCTAGGCTGGGGGAGGGGCCTTTAGTAGTGGGCGGCTAAGCCCGCCCACTTCCCGGTTTGCCAATACGGCTCACTACAGGGATTCTCAAACTATGCTGGAGAAAACATCTCACCCACAGAAGCTAATACCATAAGTGTACTCAAAGCCCACTCACCAGATCCCTGTGGAGAACTGGGAAACTTCTGATTAATTTTTCTGGAAAAAAAGTGAGACTCAATTTCCCCCACTCAACTTTTATTGCTACCTAGCAGGAGTGAAGGCGTTAACTTTTCTTGAAAGCAGACAAGCACTGCAGTTACAGAGGAGAAGTCAATAAGCATGAATGAACTATCAGGAACAAACATCAGTGGGGGTAATTACTGCAAAATACTCAATAGGCAAACAAGTCTACAGAAGTAGCACCCCTGAGAGAAGTTGCATATGCAGGTTCAAGAAAGCCAGCAGACGGAGAAGCATGAATCATATAAAGTGTACAGACTATTATGGGATCTTTAGGTTTTAGCACCCCCTTACAGAAGGGCCAGGAGCTAGACTACTTGATTCCATCCCCCTTTAGTCCCCCCATTCAAGTCCATCCTTGAGAAGTCTTTGATATGACACAGTCCTGTGGCTGAGCTCTCAATAGTCTGTCTGATTCAGGATATTGGAGAGTCAAAAATTCCTTAGAAGTAATAGAGTTAGACAGCCCTAAGTCTTCTCAGTTTAGACCCTTCTCTAAAGTCTTTGGCTAGAGTAGGCAAGGGAACCTAAGTCTACCCTCCATCCACTGGATTCTATCTCAGGGTGCTTGTTTGGAATTGAGAAGGATTGGTTCTAGATGTTCCTATCTACTCCCTGAACTACCTTTCCTTTTCTTAGGTTTCCCCAATCTCCTGTCCTTCTTCTCCCTCTTTAAAGTGTATGCTACCAAGATCCTTGCCACAATTCCTTTAACAGTTACCTTAGCCTTTTATCAAGCCCAGGTGCATCCCTGCCTAATTAATTGCATCCTGGTTCCTCAGTGAGTTAACTACTTCCAGGTGGACCTGACCTGTCTCATTCCCCCTTATGGAGACTATCAGGGATATTTTGGGCCCCTGACTCCTTCAGAGAGCTAGCTATCCTCTGACAGGCAGTCTGATACAGGTGGAATGTCACCCTTACTCAATCCAAAACCTGATGTGAGACTTTAACTAAAAGGGACAGACCCTTCTGGAAGTGTATGAAAGAACTAGAAAATTACCAGAGTCTCCCTGCAGAGGATGGGTAATCCCTGATAGAACAGGCATGATAAAAAAGTTGTTTATTGCTTTGAATATATGTTTTCTCCATAATGCTTTTGTTCTACATAAATACTTTGCTTATGGTCACTAGTTAACCATGTCACTGTCCCTGAGAGAGAGTAGAACTGCAGGTACTGACCTAAAGTCAGATTTGCTGAGATAAGCACAGTGAATTGCAAGGAAACTGTAGCCCTAAAACTGGTCTGGAGAGAGAGGAACATGGGAACCTACCCTGAGAGAGGTGATAGCTAAAGGTCTGTGAATGAAGATGGTTCCCTTGAGGAGGCCTCAAATGAGAAACAGGTGCATTTAACCCTGGAACTGTCACCAACATATCAGAAGAGCAAAAGGTAGGCTTCCAATAGGAGGAGGGGCAGCACAGCAGTCAAACAAGAGTCATGGGGGCATAATTAAATGTAGGATGAGCATGATAGACATATTAAGCCTGAGCAAGACACACACTGTTTTAGCTGCTAGGGCATGGGTTACTTCAGCACCTGACCTGGCTTAAATGATAAACTTCAGGATAGGGTTTGCAGCTGAGGATTGTGAGCAGAGGCAGGTGCCTATTTCTGGCTCAGGACATATCAGCTATTTAGGTGCCTAAACAGTTGTTCTCTACTCTGGCTAGCTTAAGGTTCCCCACTCTGATAGCTAGCTTCTGAAAATGCTTCTCTTAGGTACTTAAGGTACCTACTTCAGGGCTGAGAATTGCACTGGGTAGCAGGCTACCTAGACATTGCAATACTTAGTAGAGCAACACCTAAATACCTTAAAGGGTCTGGGCTTCCTTACTATATACCAGGTTGGGCACCCTTGAAACTCTCATCATAAAGGGACAAACTTATTTGCATTGAGTAGTGCCTTATTGAGAGTCATCTATTTGGTTTCAATGGATTTACTCACACATTAAAATACTACTTGATTAAGGATAGAATCTGACTGTGATTTGTGTATAGCATTCAGCGTTCCAATCTGAACAGTCTAAATCAAGAAGTATATATTTTTAAATAATCTGCATCACCTTTTGCTGAGTACCTATAAATATCAGTGCAGCAGTTCTAATGTACTGAGTCATGCAGCCTATGTTCCTGCTGCTTTATGTAGGTCTGGACAAGATTCCTGGACTAGAAAAAAATAGTGCTAAAACCCTCAGTGAGCGTAAATCAGTTAAATTATTTAAGGTGTAGAGCAAAGAAGTACTACCATATACAAGTTCAGCATAATTATCCCTTTTGTCAGTAGAATATGAAAAGAATATAAAGAATAAATGAGCTTTAAAAATAAAACAATGCTTTGAATAGAACCAGGTCAACAGTATTTGAAGTTCATTACTGTCTAACAGTTCTTGAGTTGTCTAAGTGATCTGAGATAATGCCTCAATTTAATTCCTAATGCACAAATATCAATATCACAGAAACCAACATGGCAACTCATGCTGATATCCTTTGTGTTAATATTGGTAGTGAGCCCCTTAACTGAATAGGCATTAAAACAAAACCATATATTCCAAAGTTGGTTAGTGTAAGTCAGCGTGGAGGGGAGGGGGAAATCTTGAAGACTCATTTCAGGGCACATATTATACCTGTTCTTGGCTATACAGCATATTTTTGTCTTCCATGCTGTCCCCTGGCACCTTCCATAAGTGCAAACAGATTAATTCTGATTTAAGATATACAAATACAGCTCTCTCTGAATTCAGAGTTGTGTGTATCTGATTAATTTGTCCCTATATTTTTAAAGAAAGTTCTAAATATGAATTCTTCCTACTTAGACCCCTACATCAAGTTCTGCAAGCTGCAAAACAATAACTTTTCAAGGTACAGATATTTACATCAAACCTCCTATATTTATTTGAAATTTATTTGAACAAAGTATTGTAATTTAAATATTTGTATACAATTTCACTAAGACAGGTTAAAGAAATTTGCCTTACTGGAGTACCTGACAGACTTTGCAATACAGTATTCAGTCCCTAGTGCCACATCAAAGCAGTTCTGTTAAACATCTCTTAGGGATCTAATGATATGTAACTCCCCATAACAACAGTAGTGAAAGAGGGATGGGTCCTGTGCCCAGGGTGGGAGGGGAAAGGGAGGTCAAGTGCTGTCTCCAAGTGGGATGGGAGACTGGGGAAGGATTTTGCAGAACAAAATTTTGCCCCGCCCTCACCCTACAGCACTGGTTCCTGTCTCACAGGGCTGGCCAGCCTCAGCCCCAATGTTTTGAGCTTACGCTGGGCTGGGAGCAAGGAGAAGTGGGAGGAGAAGCAGGTTGCAATGCCTGGAGGGTGGGGGAGTCAAGCCCAGCCCAGGCAGCCCCATGGGAAAGGAGCTGCTTCAACCACGACAGGGTTATTTTAGGTCAAAGCAGGACATTCCTGCAAAACACAGGACTGTTGGGAGGTCTGACTTCTGCTTTTTCAACTATAAAATCATAGAAATGTAGGACTGGAAGGGACCTTGATTGATCATCTAATCTAGTCCCCTGTACAGAGGCAGGACTAATAATTATCTAAACCATCCCTGACAGGGGTTTGTCTAATCTGATCTTCAAAACCTCCACTGAGCGAGATTCCACAACCTCCCTAGGTAACTTGTTCCAGTGCTTAACTACTCTTACAACTAGGAAGTTTTTCCCAATGTCTAACATAAATCTCCCTGCCTGCAATTTAACCCCATTGCTTCTTGTCCTGTCCTCAGTGGTTAAGGAGAGCAATTGTCACCCTCCTCTTTGTAACAATCTTTTATGTACTTGGGGACATATCGGGTACCCCTTCCTCCCCGCCCGCCCCCCCAATTTTTTTCAATCTTTCTTGACAGGTCATATTTTATGGACTGTTAATCATTTTGTTCTCCAACTTGTCCACATCTTTCCTGAAGTGTGGTGCCCAGAATTGAACAAAGTACTCCAGTTGAGGCCTTATCAATTCTGAGTAGAGTGGAAGAATTACTTATCATGTCTTGCTTACATCACTCCTGTTCATACATCCCAGAATGATGTTTCCCTTTTTGTAACAGTATTACATTGTTGACTCATTTAGTTTGTGATCCGCTATAACCTCCCAGATCCTTTTCTTTAGTACTCCTTTCTAGGCAGTCATTTCCCATTTTGTATTTGTGCAATTGATTATTCCTTCCTAAGCGTAGTACTTGCATTTTTCCTTATTGAATTTCATCCTATTTATTTCAGACCATTTCTCCAATTTGTCAAGATCATTTTCAATTCTAATGTATCCTCCAAAGCACTTACAACCCCTCCCAGCTTGGTATTATCCACATACATTAAAAGTGTACTCTTTATGCCATTATCCAAATAAGTTATGAAGATATTGAATAAAACTGGATCCAGGACAGATCACACTGGAATCCCACTCAATATGCCCTTTCAGCTTGATTGTGAACCATTAGGAACTACTGAGTATAGTTTTCCAACCAGCTGTGAACCCAAATTATAGTAGCTTCACCTAGTTCATTTGAGACACTCATTTGAGACAAAAAGAAGAACAGGAGTACTTGTGGCACCTTAGAGACTAACAAATTTATTAGAGCATAAGCTTTCGTGGACTACAGCCCACTTCTTCGGATGCATATAGAATGGAACATATATTGAGGAGATATATATACACACACATACAGAGAGCATAAACAGGTGGGAGTTGTCTTACCAACTCTGAGAGGCCAATTAATTAAGAGAAAAAAAAATAAAAAAACTTTTGAAGTGATAATCAAGCTAGGCCAGTACAGACAGTTTGATAAGAACTGTGAGAGTACTTACAAGGGGAGATAGAGTCAATGTTTGTAATGGCTCAGCCATTCCCAGTCCTTATTCAAACCGGAGTTGATTGTGTCTAGTTTGCATATCAATTCTAGCTCTGCAGTCTCTCTTTGGAGTCTGTTTTTGAAGTTTTTCTGTTGTAATATAGCCACCCGGAGGTCTGTCACTGAATGACCAGACAGGTTAAAGTGTTCTCCCACTGGTTTTTGAGTATTTTGATTCCTGATGTCAGATTTGTGTCCATTAATTCTTTTGCGTAGAGACTGTCCGGTTTGGCCAATGTACATGGCAGAGGGGCATTGCTGGCACATGATGGCATATATCACATTGGTAGATGTGCAGGTGAACGAGCCCCTGATGGTATGGCTGATGTGATTAGGTCCTATGATGATGTCACTTGAATAGATATGTGGACAGAGTTGGCATCGGGGTTTGTTACAAGGATAGGTTCCTGGGTTAGTGGTTTTGTTCAGTGATGTGTGGTTGCTGGTGAGTATTTGCTTTAGGTTGGGGGGTTGTCTGTAAGCGAGGACAGGTCTGTCTCCCAAGATCTGTGAGAGTAGAGGATCATCTTTCAGGATAGGTTGTAGATCTCTGATGATGCGCTGGAGAGGTTTTAGTTGGGGGCTGAAGGTGACAGCTAGTGGTGTTCTGTTATTTTCTTTGTTGGGCCTGTCTTGTAGGAGGTGACTTCTGGGTACTCGTTTGGCTCTGTCAATCTGTTTTTTCACTTCAGCAGGTGGGTATTGTAGTTTTAAGAATGCTTGATAGAGATCTTGTAGGTGCTTGTCTCTATCCGAGGGATTGGAGCAAATGCGGTTATATCTTAGAGCTTGGCTGTAGACAATGGATCGTGTGGTGTGTCCTGGATGGAAGCTGGAGGCATGTAGGTAAGCGTAGCGGTCAGTAGGTTTCCGGTATAGGGTGGTATTGATGTGACCATCGCTTATTAGCACAGTAGTGTCCAGGAAATGGACCGCTTGTGTGGATTGATCTAGGCTGAGGTTGATGGTGGGATGGAAATTATTGAAATCATGGTGAAATTCCTCAAGGGCTTCTTTTCCATGGGTCCAGATGATGAAGATGTCATCAACGTAGCGCAAGTAGAGTAGCGGCGTTAGGGGACGAGAGCTAAGGAAGCGTTGTTCTAAGTCAGCCATAAAAATGTTGGCATATTGTGGGGCCATGCGGGTACCCATAACAGGGATACTGTTCCTGATAGCTTGTAGTCCATCTTTGTGTGGAATATTGGTGTAGAGGGCTTCTACGTCCATAGTGGCCAGGATGGTGTTTTCTGGAAGATCACCGATGGATTGTAGTTTCCTCAGGAAGTCAGTGGTGTCTCAAAGATAGCTGGGAATGTCACAGCTAACCTGGTGGCTGAACTTTGTGATTTTGTCCTCACCCACAACTATTTCACATTTGGGGACAATATATACCTTCAAGTCAACGGCACTGCTATGGGTACCCACATGGCCCCATGACATCTTCATCATCTGGACCGGTTGAGGGGTGCGGGCTCTAGAGTGGTGCCGGAGATGAAGGGTTTGGGTTTCAGGAGGGTGCACCGGGGCTATGGTGAGGAGAAAGGACTCCCCCCAGCTCTCTGTCCCCGCAGCAGCACCTGGGCTGGGAGAAAGAGGCGCCTCTCCCCACTGCAGCAGCTCCCAGGCTGGGGATGCAAGACAGGCGCCCTTTCCTTGGCCCCCGCAGGTCCAGACTGGGACTAGGTTCAGGGAGTGGTGCCCTAGCCACAACAGGTCTGGGCTGGGACTAGATTTTGGGAGGGGTGCCCCAGCCATGACAGGGCTGGGCCAGGCTGCTCTGGCCACGGCTCAGGCCGAGCCACTGCAGCTGGGGCCGGGCCGCCTGGGGCTGGGCCTGGGCCCGGGCCAGGCCGCTCAGGTTTGGGTTTGGATCTGGGCCCGGGCCACTGTGGCTCGGGCCAGGCCGGGCTGCCCCAGCCGTGGCTGGGGCTGGACTGTACCGCGCTGCCCCATCTGGGCAGGGCCGGGGTAAGGGCGCCCTGGTTGCAGTAGGTCTGGGCCGCAGCATAGTTGGGGCCAGGAAGCCACCCCGGCCGTGGCAGTTTGAGGGCCAGGCTAGGTTGGGGCCAGGGAAGGGGCACTCCTCCCCCAGCCATGACAGGTCCCCTGATGGGTTTTCTGAGCGCCTGCACAGCTTACAGGGAACTTAAGTTGCCACCTATCAGAGTTTTATCCTAACAATCTGGTTTTTGGCTTCTGTGTCTGGATGCCTTGCCAGTTGAAAAAGGGACCTGGTAGTGCCCAATCAGATGTGCTGACTGGACACCAAAAGTTAAATTACTGCAAGGCAGAGGAAAGGTGGGTATTGGGTCATTAACCCACACCAACTCCTGCTGAGCCAGAGCTGCCTCCTACCTGCAGGCAGGCTCCTCATCAGGCTGCAGCAGCTCCTGTCCCAGCCCCAGAGAAGAGGGAGCCCAGTTGGCGAGGGAGGGAAATGGAGACGATAAAGCAAGCAATGGGGGGAGGGAGAAGAGTGAGTGACGTGGCGGGGCCTTGGGGTAAGAGGTGGGGCATGGGTTGGGCCTCAGAGGTCAAGTTACCAACAATTAGAAAGGTGGCAAAGTATAGAACTCCCCACCAATTTGGGTTTTGTGCCTTGGCCCTTAACAATCTGCTCTGATGTGAGTACTCATGATCTTGAGTCACTGCAGGCAGCATTAAAATGACAATAGATCAGAAAACAGAACTGCACTACATCTTCTAAAGCTCTTTTCCTCTGCTCAGGAGGGATTCAGGTTGCCAGAATGGGGATGATTCCATGGCAGGTGGAAGGCAATGGAGGAAGAGTAGGTCACAGACTCAGGGTGTTTGGGTGGCCCTGAAAGAAGCATGATGGTTGCAGGCAGATGGAGTGCTGGGTGATACAGTCTTAGTAATTGACAATGTTCACAGTGCTTGCCTAAGACTAGTACACTGGTGCCCAGCAAGGAATTGGTGTCACACTAGATGCCCCAGGAGGGGTTGGCAATTGCACCAGCTTGCTTGGGAATACTTCCTGCCTCTTCCCTTTCTATGGAATTCCACTAGTTATATCAACTCATTAGCTAGCTATATTCAATTGCAGACTCCTTAGGGGCAAATATCTTACCGTATTTTCTACTTGTAATGTGTGACACCTATAATACATCAAATCAGACAAATTATGGTTTATAGGTTACAAACCTAACAATAAGGTCTAAGTCAATGTAAGTGTAGTTGATCTATGAATAAACACACCGACAAAAGTAGCACATCATGTCCCCAAGGAGGATATTCAAGAGATTGAATTGATCAAGTTGAAGCCTTTATGTTGCCATTAATTGCCATGTTGGGCTGCAATTTTCTAGCTTTCTAATTTCAAACTGTTACGTAATTTTTCCTGCCGTCATTGCAAGGCTATCCTAATGACACTTGTGCTATTTATGGCTGTGATCTTTTAGAAGGATGGTTCTTTCATTTGCAGTATCAGGACCCAAATCAATTGCACAGAGCCATAAGTATAGATAAGTATATACCATAAGTCAATATTTCACCAGCTGATCTATCAGGTTGGTTTAGTGGCATACATTTCAAATACTTATTGCCTTGTCATGAATAACAATTGATCAATATATAATATATTAAACCATAAAGAAGAAATACTTAAATGAAAATTGAAGCATGAAGTCACACTTGCTACATCTCTATTATCTACTTTGTTCTGCTTTGCTTTTTGGAACAGCCTGGTGAAGTCAGAGCTGGAAGCTCAAAAGACCTATGTTAGAGCCAACTTTAGTCACTGGGAATCTTTCCATTGACTTCAGTGAACTTTGGATCTGTCCCTATATTCCCTGAATCCATAACATCTCTATCATGGGGATAATAATTATCCATTTTATGAACTACTTTCACCACTTAGAATAAAGTCACTATATCAGTGGTGGGCAACCTGCGGCCTGCTGCTTCCTGCAGCTCCCACTGGTGGGGAACGGCAAACCATGGCCACTGGGAGCTGCGTGGGGCCGTGCCTGCGGACAGTCAATGTTAGCAAAATGTCTTGCGGCCCGCAATCAGATTACCCTCATGGTCCGCATGTGGCCCACGGGCCACAGGTTGCCCACCACTGCACTATATAGTGAAAATTGGTGGTATAGTATGTTTTTCTTTGTCCTCCAGCTACTGTTTTCCTGTTTTTCAGCTGGAACAGCTATTTTTTAACTGTTATTTTCATTACTGCTCTCACTATGACATATCTTTGTCATATACCCTTCCTCTCGTGCCAATGCCTGACATTCTGTCAGCATTACATAAAATTCTCTGCTCTCCAATTTCAGTAATGGTCCTGTAATATATGGTCCATCTGTGAACACTAATCTGGAATGATAGATAATTCTATTGAAAATGCCTGCAGTTTACTACTTGCTGGAACTGCTTCTGTTCTATTTATGACTTCAGTACTTTTTGTACTTGTATGAATTTGTTAAAAATAGATAATTGTTCTTTTATTTTATAATTATTTTGCTTTGCAATGCCTGCTATTCACTTCCATCTGCTTGTGAACATATTGAACAATGGGCTTTTTGTTTTCAGAAGTTATCCAAAAAACCTAAAAACACTCCATTTAGAATGAAGTAAACTGCCTCGATCCCCTGGGATAGTCATGTGCAGTGTCTGGTTTATTTTCTAGTGAAATCTGTTTTCCAAGTATAAAATGGATTACAGTCACTTCCCATATAGTGATATGTAAATTGGCATAATATGAGATATTCTTTTCAATTCACTGAAATTATATACTATTGAAACTTAATGTATTATTTCATATTACCTAGTGTACCTCTAATCGAGGTAAATAGACAATTTTGACAATTAAAAAATGAGATCTTAATGGAGAGGATCCTAAATCTTGACAGTATAGGTCTCTTTGCAAACTATGTTGTGCTTTATTTGCTTGTGTTTTTAGCACAATTTATCTTAGAGGTTTGTGACATGTGGCACCTTCTGTTTTCCTCCACAAATGGCTGACACCTCTGGTTTGTAACTACTGCTGTGTACTTTGTTATATCAGCCACCACACTTATACTTCTGTACAGCAATTCTATTTGCAATGTTATATAATCATCATCCCCTTTTTCCAGAGAGATGAGATCTCTCCACAGAAAGGCTGAGACTCTAACCCTGATTATGCTTCCGTCCTGTGCTCTATTTCTACTCCTGCATTTAAAGTGCTAATTAGCTCTTTAGCTCTCCCAACCCAGGCTGATCTAGTAATTAACCACTATTTCCCTCAATCATGCCCTCTCTGTGGGAAATAATTGGATTTCACGGTGACCAGAGTGCTGGTTCACGTGTTGGTTCTCAGCACTCTGTCAAGGAGTTCAAAGGATGTATTGTAAGAATTTAAGATATATTTTTATAGAACTAAGTCATATCACTTCCTATACAATGTTTTATTGTGCTATAAAAAGAAAAGCACACATAACTTCCCATTGAGTAAAGCATTTTGAAGAAAAGTATGTTTGTGTGGGGGGGTGCATATATATTCACATACACCTCTACCCCGATATAACGCTGTCCTCGGGAGCCAAAAAATCTTACCGTGTTCTAGGTGAAACTGTTATATCAAACTTGCTTTGATCCACCAGAGTGCGCAGCTCCACCCCCCTGGAGTGCTGCTTTACCGCGTTATATCTGAATTTGTGTTATATCAGTTAGCGTTATATCAAGGTAGAAGTGTATTTACATATCAGTATTATAAGCATACCACTATGAAAAGCATATAAAAAAAATCACAATGAGATTCCCACACTGTCTGGAGTGGTTTGACCATGAGTGCCAACCTCAGAGCAGACTATCAAAAAGCAGGGTAGAGAACCCCAAACTGGTTTCATGTTCTATAATTGGAACAACTGTGAAATCCTGAAGCACTACAACAATCTTATCATGGAGCCACAGACAGTCCAATTGGGCATTCCAGTCTATCTTGCCATCCAGGCAAGTTGGATATAGTAATAGCTGGTTGCTCTACACCAAAGATCACAAAAGATTCAGGTTCCCTCCAGGCCCAAGAGACCAGTCACTTACCCCAGGTCAATGTGTACCTCAGATCTCACATCAAAGACAATGCTTGTAGCCAATCCTATAGTAAACTAAGGATTTATTAACTAGGAACAAAATGAGTTATTTACAGGCTAAAAAAGGCAAACATATACATGAATGAGTTAGTTGATGGTTCCAAAAGTATCAGAGTTATAGCACTCTGTCAGCAGTGAATGCCTTTCAGGGCAAACCCAGGTTGACCCTGGGGATCTCTGTTTCTGTTTCATAGCTCCAGCCCTGTCAGAGTCCAAAGAGCAAAAGAGACATGAGCAATTTTCTTGTCAGCTTTCTTTATTTCCTCCCTACAGAATTCAAGCAGATGGGATCCGTCTTTTTGCACATAGCCTCTTCATGCATGTGCAGGGGCAATAAAAGTCTTTTTATTGTGATATCCCACAATAATCCATTTAATTTTGAAAGGCCTTCTTGATGGGTAGGAGACAATCCCTGCTGATAGATTCACTGTTCCAGAGCAAACATTTGTTTATAGTTATAAAGCAAAACTTAAATATTACCTGAAAGAGTAATTATGTGAAGAGTAAACGTGAAAGAGAAATTATGTTAGATTAATGCGTGCAGAAACTTACAAACATTTAATAAAGTCTAAACATGAAAAACATTGTTATAATTCTAATACCCCTTAGTCATACTAACACACAGGTGAAAGACTGGTTTCAGCCATCAGTTTGTCAGTGCTTGGCTGAGTCTAACGTCCTGGCAAGAATTGGCACTTGGTCTGCCCGTGCCACAAAGCTGCAGACTTTAACCAAAACTGCTCAGCAGGTTTCTTATCTCCAGCACCCATACACCAAGCTCCCAATGGGATCCAAACCCCAAATAAATCTGTTTTACTCTGTATAAAGCTTATACAGAGTAAACTCATAAATTTTCTGCCCTCTATAACACTGATAGAGAGATATGCACAGCTGTTTGCTCCCCCAGGTTACTCTGGGTTAATTAATAAACAAAAGTGATTTTATTACGTATAAAAAGTAGGATTGAAGTGGTTTCAAGTAATAACAGACAGAACAAAGTTAGTTACTAAGCAAAATAAAACAAAACACACAAGTCTAAGCCTAATACATTTAAAATACTGATTACAGGTAAATCTCACCCTTAGAGATGTTCCAATAAGCTTCTTTCACAGACTAGTCTGCTTTTCTAGTCTGGGCCCAGTACTTTCCCCTGGTACAGGCCTTGTTAGTTCCAGCTCAGGTGGTAACTCAGGGATTTCTCATGACTGGCAGCCCCCTTTGTTCTGTTCCATCCCCTTTTATATCTTTGGCACAAGGCAGGAATCCTTTGTCTCTCTCTGGGTTCCCACCCTTCCTTCTAAATGGAAAAGCACCAGGTTTAAGATGGATTCCAGTATCATGTGACATGTAAACAGAGTCATTTACAACTAATTGTCTTAGTTGATGGGAGCCATCAAGATTCCAAGCTACCATTAATGGCCCACACTTTGCATAGCTACAATAGGACTTCAGAGTAATACTTCATATTTCTAGCTTCAGATACAAAAATGATACATTCATACAAATAGGATGAACACACTCAGTAGATCATAAGCTTTGTAATGATACCTTACAAGAGACCTTTTGCATAAAGCATATTTCAGTTACATCATATTCACACTTATAAACATATTTCCATAAAACATATGGAGTGCAGTGTCACAGTGAGGTTTCTGTCCTGTTGGGAAAGGCCCTCTTTTTGATGGTATAAAGCTATTGTTCATAGATGCTAGGCATCAAAGTTGACATTTTTACATATGGTCAAACTATCAGTGAGTCAGGACTTGTGAGTCAGTAACTCACAGAACAGTGAGTTACCAAGAGCCTCCTGCACAAGGCTGAACACACTTAAATCCCACTGATTTAAGTGAGGATTCTGATGCTCAGCACCTGGGAGGCCATAACATGCTTCTTGGGTGAGAAATAGAAATGCTAAATATAGTTTTAAGTAAACAGTGCAGGAATTAACTCATACTTCATTCCATACTTTACTTCTATTTCTATCTGGCCATTTAAATTATGTAAATCTAGTCCTCTTTTGACTTTTTGGAACTGGCCATGTCACTGAAACAGAGATCTCCACCCCCGTGATCGTGTCAAGCATTTACTTTTGCTGTGCCCATCCAGAAATGAACATTTCTGCAGTCTACACTGGATTAATATAAGTTAATGGCAAAATAATTGCAAAATTGCTTCAACACTAATTAAGGGCTCCTTTTCGTCTGTGAGGCACTGGTCCACACTGAAGTTGGTGTGGTGCTCTACTTCACATCATGGAGAGTTCTGGGAGGCATTCTACTTCATGGAACTTCCTACCTCACAGAACGAGTGTGCCTGCTGCTATTTCCATCCATTACTCACCCCTCACATGAGTCCTGCTCTGAGAGCCAAAGCAAAAGAAGCCAGGGCTATGGTCTTTTGGAGCAATTTGTATCTAATGGAGGATCAGTCCCTGTGGTCCCAAGGGTACAGGGAGGTAAGGTCTGGTTGTCCCTGTAGCAGGACATGCAAAGAAAGGAGGCTCCTTGAGCACACTTCTGCCCTGCTTGCACACCTACAAAAGGACCTGTCAGATTCTGACTACAAAACTTAACTAAAGTTTAAGAAGGTAAGGAATTAAACTGTCTCCTTGTGACAGTTTAGGGGAACTATTTACAACTTATGAATTCTGTTTGATATTGTGAACTCTATGTATCTACAACAATTTATAAACTTGATAATGATTGCAGGACTTGTCTGTGCCTCCCCTACTGTCTTTTACCCCCTCCTGGACTGAAATTCCCAGGGATGGTGCCAAAGGACTAGCAATGGACAGCTGGTAAACCTTGACAATTTTCTTTTCAAATGGAAGCACTCTTTGATAAAGAGTTGTCTCCTAGATCTAGTTGAATATTTGTTTTTTTTTT
>NC_048298.1:259621032-259878652 GCF_013100865.1 Trachemys scripta elegans | reverse complement strand
GAATTGATATGCAAACTAGACACAATCAACAAAGGATTGAATAAGGACTGGGAATGGCTGAGCCATTACAAACATTGAATCTATCTCCCCTTGTAAGTATTCTCACACTTCTTATCAACCTGTCTGTACTGGGCTAGCTTGATTATCACTTCAAAAGTTTTTTTTCTCTTACTTAATTGGCCTCTCAGAGTTGGTAAGACAACTCCCACCTGTTCATGCTCTCTGTATGTGTGTATATATATCTCCTCAATATATGTTCCATTCTATATGCATCCGAAGAAGTGGGCTGTAGTCCACGAAAGCTTATGCTCTAATAAATTTGTCAATCTATATTCAGTGATTTAAACTTAACTACAGTTAATTTGTCAATTCTTATTGAGATGGTAAAAGTTCTGGGGTTATTCCTGGCATCTATCATCTCACATTCCTTAATTCCATACTTGATGTATGTGGAGAGGCTGTATTTCAGATAATGGAGAGAAGATATGAGATTGTAGCTAGCAGTACAGCAGTGTGGTTCTTGTGTTATCTTTGATAGAAGTTTCCTAAAGGGCAAAGACATCAATCGTATTATCTTGCATAAAGTGATATAGGTAGGCACTTTTAGATCAGGACATATCTTCAACATTCAATTGGCAAATCTGTAGTGCCAGGCCTATGGTTCTCGAGTGGTTCTGGAAGGAATCACTTTATTCAGGGTAATTTTTATTTCCATTGCTGTTCTTTCTAGCACCTCATTGAGCAATGTTTCGATGCCGATTTGATGACAGGGTAGACCACAAGAAGGTTATCACATGCCCCTCAACCTGGCTGAGGACTGTAATCACTATCACAACGTAAGTATTAAATAGTGATAATCAAGAGTAAGTGTCACAGCCCTGGTCAAGCTTCCCATGCTGGATATGCACCAGGCTGATGCATTAAGACTCACAAGCTGGACACATGTGCTCAAAGACAAGTTTGGAATCCCTCAGGATCCCTCCAGAACCAGTCTCAGCAATGTTTCACACAGTCAACATCTGCCAGTGATAATTCACATTTGGACTGAACTCCCAGTAATCATGTCATCTTCCAAACCATGACTGAGCTTTTGAAAAGCAAACTAGCCAGGAATCACTATGACAATATAAGCCATAATTGATGTGATTCTACCAAAGCCCAAAATTTTTCATCATTCAGGTGAAACAGCTTCAAGAAAAAAAAATCAAAAAGGATACATCCCTTGATGGAAACCAGACACAGAAAAGCTATTAAAACCATACCAAACATTTGGTGACCCAAAAAGCACAAAATCCCTAGTAGAGTCACTGAATTTAATGCTGTCAAAAATGTATTGAGACAATTGAAGCTCTGGACTTTACTCAGTCTAGCTGTAAAGCTTGACTATTTTTGCATCAGCTTGAGGCTGCAAACCCAATGAAACATCAAAACCCTGATGCCTCAGCTGATGCAGTTGGAAGAATGCTTCTTATGAATCAAA
This sequence comes from Trachemys scripta elegans, assembly GCF_013100865.1. Taxonomy (NCBI): domain Eukaryota; kingdom Metazoa; phylum Chordata; order Testudines; family Emydidae; genus Trachemys; species Trachemys scripta. Next base: position 259,877,172 of record NC_048298.1, on the reverse strand, counting down.
AGTACCAGGGGACAAGTCTGTTAAGTGCAAAGCGTGCAGAGAGCTCTGACAGGCAATCAGGTCACTACCTGCCTCATCTCCCCCATCATTGCCTTTCACTAGAAGAGGTAAACAAGGCTGCCCCACTTACAAAAGCTGGGAAAGCAACAGTAGCTGAAGGTATCTTTCCAGAATTTCTTAACAACAACAACAACAACAACAACAACACACTTGTTACCCTCTGTTACCACCACACTTGGAATCCAAGGACAAGCATGGCTGAAAGCACTGTTCTCCAATATTAATTCCAGAGCTTACCTCAAGTATTTGGCATGGGACTCTGGTCATTGTCCTTGCTGAGCCCACATAGTCAACCATCATATTGCTCCATATTACTCCTCTGCATGATATACAAAGAGAATATTGCTGACCAGGATCATGCCATTTGTAGAAGTAATGTTACCAAATGAACAAATGTCTTTCTGACCAGGCCACAGCTACACTGACCAAGTATTAGCCTTAACAACACACATTGAGGTGGGATTCCAATAAAAACTCAAGAACGAGGCTCCTTTCTTAGACTTATCTACCTTTTATAACACTGTATGGTGGAATAGCATTCTTCTGAGAGCCATGGACTGTAATGATAAAATTAGTTGGAGAAGTTCTCCTTGTCATAGGTTTAATGGTTTTACTTGGTGAAAAGGCCACATTTCAACAATGGCCTACCACAAAGATCAGTCCTAGCACTCAACCTGTTTAATATTTACACCAGCGACCTTCCTCAAATGTCAACACAGAAATTTGCCTATGCTGAGGACATTGCTCTGAAAGCACAGGTATAGAATTTACTTACCATGGAGTTGTACTTGCACCAGTGCTGATCAACATATTCATAAGTGATTTAGGGGGCAGGGGGAGAGGATTAAAAGTGAATAGCAAAGTTTGCAAATGATACAAAATTGCTAAAGTAGTTAAGTCTCGGGCAGACTGCAAAAAGTTACAAAAGGATCTCACAAAACTGTATGACTGGGCAACAAAACGGTAGATGAAATTCTTATGTAATTTGCACCCCAGCATTTTGTATGGATAGTTGAAATTATGTTTTCCAATGTGTATTACTTTGCATTTATCAACATTGAATTTCATCTGCCATTTTGTTCCCCAGTCACCCAGTTTTATGAGATCCTTTTGTACCTCTTCGCAGTCTGCCCGGAATTTAACTACTTGAGAAATTTTGTATCATCTGCAAATTTTGCCACCTCACAGTTTATCCCTTTTTCCAGGTAATTCATGAATATATTGAATAGCACTGGGCCCAGTACAGACCGCTGTTGGATATCACTATTTACCTCTCTCCATTCTGAAAACTGATGATTCATACTGACCCTTTGTTTCCTATCTTTTAACCAGTTACCAATCCTTGAGAGGACCTTCCCTCTTATCCCATGACAGCTTATTTTGCTTAAGAGCCTTTGGTGAGGAATCTTGCCAAAGGATTTCTGAAAATCTAAATACACTATATACACTGAATCCCCCTTGACCACATGCTTGTTAACCCTCTAAAAAAATTCTAGTAGATTGGTGAGGCATGATTTACATTTACAAAAACCATGTTGACTCTTCCCCAACAAATTTTGTTCACCTACGTGTCCGCCAATTTTGTTCTTTATTATAGTTTCAACCAGTTTGCCTGGTACTGAAGTCAGGCTTAGCAGCCTGTAATTGCCGGGATCATCTCTGGAGCCCGTTTTAAAAAATTGGCATCACATTAGCTCCAGTCATTTGCTAAAGAAGCTGATTTAAATTATAGGTTGCAGACTACAGTTAGTAGCTCTGCAATTTTACATTTGAGTTCCTTCTGAACTCTTGGGTAAATACCATCTGGTCCTGGTAACTTATTACTGTTTAGTTTATCAATTTGTTCCAAAACCTCCCCTAATGACACCTCAATCTCGGACAGTTCCTCAGATTTGTCATCTAAAAAGAATGGCTCAGGTTTGGGAATCTCCTTCACATCCTCAACCATGAAGACCGATGCAAAGAATTCATTTAGTTTCTCTGCAATGTCCTTATCATCCTTGAGAGCCCCTTTAGCATCTCAATTGTCCAGTGGCCCCACTGGTTGTTTAGTAGGCTTCCTGCTTCTGATGTACTTAAAAAAAATGTTGCTATTATTTTTTGAGTCTTTGGCTAGCTGTTCTTCAAATTCTTTTTTGGCCTTCCTAATTATATTTTTACATTTCATTTGCCAGAGTTTATGCTCCTTTCTATTTTTTTTCCTCACTAGGATTTAACTTCCACTTTTTAAAGGATGCTTTTTTGCCTCATACTGCTTTTTTTACTTTGTTGTTTAGCCCCGGTGGCACTTTTTTTGGTTCTCTTACTATGTTTTTTAATTTGGGGTATACATTTAAGTTGAGCCTCTATTATGGTATCTTTAAAATGTTCCCATTCAGCTTGCAGGGATTTTGTGCTGTACCTTTTAATTTCCGTTTCACTAACTTCCTCATTTTTGTGTAGTCCCCCTTTCTGAAATTAAATGCTACAGTGCTAGGCTGCTGTGGTGTTTCCCCCTCCAGGGGAAATTAAATTTAATTATATTATGGTCATTATTACCAACCGGTCTAGCTATATTCACCTCTTGGACCAGATCCTGTGCTCTACTTAGGACTAAATCAAGATTTGCCTATCCTCTAGTGGGTTCCAGGACTAGCTGCTCCAAGAAGCAGTCATTTAAAGTGTCAAGAAACTTTATATCTGCATTCTGTCCAGAAGTGACATGTACCCAGTCTTTATGGGTTGAATTCCCTCATTCTTGAGGGGTTTTTTTTATGTATTTATTTTAATAGCCTCTCTAATCTCCCTGTGCATTTTGCAGTTATTATCACTATCCTGGTCAGGTAGTCAGTAATATATCCCTACTGCTATATTCTTATTATTAGAGCATGGAATTACTATACATCGAGATTCTATGGTATATTTTGGTTCATTTAATATTTTACTTCATTTGATTCTCTGCATTTTATTTTTACATATAGTGCCAATCCGCCACCAGCATGACCTGTTCTGTCCTTCTGATATATTTTGTACCCTGATATTACTGTGTCTCATTGATTATCTTCCACCAAGTTTCTGTGATGCTTATTATATCAATATCCTAATTTAATATGAGGCACTCTAGTTCATCCATCTTATTATTCAGACTTCTAGCATTCATATATAAGCACTTTAAAAATTGTCACTTTTTAGCTGTCTGCCATTACATGATGTAATTGAATGGGACTTTTTTTTCATTTGACTGTTTCTCATCAGATCCTACCTCTATTTTATCATCTTCCATCCTCTCCTCCTTACTAGGACATAGAGAAACTCCATTAATAGATCCTCCCCTAAGGGATGTGCCTGTCCGAACCACATGCTCCTCCACACCTGTCAGCTTTCCCCCAGCCCTTAATTTAAAAACTGCTTTATGACCTTTTTAATTTGAAGTCCCAGCAATCTGATTCCATTTTCATTTAGGTGGAACCCATCCTTCCTTTATAGGCTCCCCCTTTCCCAAAAGTTTCCCCAGTTCCTAAGCCAATCCTCCCTACACCATTGTCTCATTCACTCATTGAGACACTGCAGGTCTGCCTGTGTAACTGGCCCTGTGCGTGAGACTGGAAGCATTTCACAGAATGTTACCATGGAGGTACCATGGTCACAAGCTCCTCCCCAGCACTACACATAAGTCTATCTAGATGTCTTGAGAGATCTGCAATCTTCGCACTAGTCAGGCAAGTCACCATGTAGTTCTCCCTGTCATCACAAACCCAGCTATCTATGTTTCTAATGATCAAATTGCCTATTACTAATACCTGTTTCTTTCTAATACCTGAAATCCCCTCCTCCGAAGAGGTATCCTTAGTGCAAGAGGATACCAAAGCATCATCTGGAAGGAGGATCCAAACTATGGGATCATTTCCCTCTGCTCCAGCTGGAAGTTCTCCTTCCCTGAGACTTTCATCCTCCTCAACAGCACAGAGGCTGTCAGCCCAGGTATGGGACCATTATACTGTGTCCCAGAAAGTCTCATATATGTAGCTCTCTGTCTCCCTTAGCTCCTCCAGTTCAGTCACTCTGGTCTCCAAAGCCTGTACATGGTCTGGAGGGTCACAAGATCCTTGCACTGAATGCACACATACATCATCTGCCCATAGGGCAGGTAATCATATATGCTGCATTGGGTGCAATAAACTGGATAGCCCCCATTCTGTTGCTGTACATCTGCCTGCATTCTCTTTTTACTCCTGAAGCTCATTCCTTTGTTGTTGTTTTGTTTTTATCAGGGGGTGTTTTTGGCTTTAAGTTTTAAGAACGTTAAGTGTATCTAGCCCCCTCTCATGTTTCCCCTCTAAATGCCCTTGCAAAACTCCTCCGTTAGGTGCTGTTGTTCACTAGCTCCTCTGGTTGCTTAGAAGCAGGATTTTTAAAGTCCTGGTCTTCCTGAGTAGCCCCTCCCCCTGGTTAAGGGTTGGTGGGTGCTAAAGGGCATAGGGATCAAAGCCTTGTTAAGAAGCTCTCAGCCTTGTTTAGCAGGCTGCTAGGCTCAGCACACAGTCCCCCAAACAAATAGACCATGTGGTATATTTCAGTCAAGCAGCAAGCAGCAAACACAAATATACACGCTACAGACAACAAACTTACCCCAAGGGTCATGTAATTGCTCCTCCTTCACCTGGAGAACTCCCTCACAAAACTCCCCTGTTAGCCGCTCCTGTTCGCTAGCTCCAATTAACATGCCCACTCAAGAAAGATCTTGGAATCATTGTGGATAACTCTCTGAAAACGTCTGCTTATGATGCAGTGGCAGTCAAGAAAGCTTACAGAATGTTAGGATCCATTATAAAAGGGATCAATAAGTAGACAGAAAATATCATCTTGCTAATATATAAATACATGGTACCCCCACATCTTGAATATGCTTACAGTTCTGGTTCCCATCTCAAAAAAGGGTATATTAGAACTATAAAAAAAGTACAGAGAAGGGGAGGGGGGGAAAAGGTTAGGGGTATGGAACAGCTCCCGTATGAGTGGAAATTAAAAAAAAAAACCAGGGACTGTTCAGCTTAGAAAAGTGGACTGGGGGAGAGGGGAATGGTGTGGAGAAAATGAATAAGGAATTGTGATTTACCCCTTCACATAAAACAAGAACCAGGGGTCACCCAATGAAATTAATATGCAGGAGGTTTAAAACAAACATAAGGAAGTTTTCATCATACAATGCATAGTCAACCTGTGGAACTCATTGTTAGATGATGTTGTGAAGGCCAAAAGTATAACTGGGTTCAAAACTGGGTATAACTGGGTTCAAAAAAGGTCCATCAATTCTTATTAATAAGATTAAGATTTTATCATCATTATTCTTAAAGTCAAAGACACAGGTCACAGACAATAAACACTAATTCATGGCAGCCTCAACCCCACTGCTCAGGAGAGGGGGGGAGCAGGCAGCCCCAGCTCCACTGTTCTAGGGCATGTGGCTGAAGCTAAAGAAGTCATGGAGGTCTCTTAAAGTCACAGACTTTGTGACCTCTCTGACAAAAACATATCCTTAGCTATTAGCCAGTGATGCAACCCCATGATCTGAGTGTCCCAAAGCATCTGATTGCCAGAAGCTGGGACTGGATGACAGGGGAGGGAGATCTCGAGAATTGTCATGTTCTGTTCATTCTCTTTCAAGGATCTGCACCAGCCACGGTATGCATACTTCCACCTTTTCATGTTCTCTGTATGTATAAATATCTTCTGTCTGTGTGTTTCACTCTATGCATCTGAAGAAGTGAGCTGTAGCCCACGAAAGCTTATGCTGAAATAAATTTGTTAGTCTCTAAGGTGCCACAAGTACTCCTGTTCTTTTTTTGGAAGACAGGATACTGGCTAGATGGACCATTGATCTGACCCAGCTTAACCATTCTTATGTTCTCATTAAAGAACAAATCCTAACCAAGGACCGTAAAACCATGCAAGAATATTTCTTACCTTGGTAACTAAAATCAAACCATATCAAGACTGTTGTGTCAGTATATCATTTAAATAATTGAAAAGTTAGAGTAAAACTGTGTGTGGATTTCTGAGGCCAGCAGATAAGGCACAAGCCCTCCCCAAAAAATCTTGGTGTGAATTTAGATCAAAGCCTCATATGCCACAAGCACCTCCCCTGCCCCACACCCAGAAGTCAATGGTGAGAAAGGTGGAAGGATGCCAACATCCTGAATAAATATCTCATCATGGACCCAACTGTAGAATGTAGTGGCTTTTTCCTCCCATGACAATATGGTCCATTTTGATTTATATCACATGGCAGATGTGCCTACCTCCTTGATAAATGGGGACTGACAGTCCTATTTGTGACTGTGGAAATGGACTTGAAACTATGGAATATCTTGTCAATCAATGTTCCAAATGATCATATCCTGGTGGTATCTCTGCCATCCACTCCGCAACACTGAAAACAATTAATTGTGTTGCCAGCTTACATTTGAACATATATGGTTGCTGTTTTAATGACACACAAGAGAAAAAGAAAAACCAGGTTGAGGTCCCATTGTCTTAGGCACAGTACAAATATCTAGGTCCCAATTCAACAAGGTACCTAAGTATGTGCCTGATGCTAAGTAGTTCCATTGAGAGGTAAGTAGATATTTTTAAGGATGTTTTACCACAGACTAGCTGTGGGTGCAATTTTTGAACTAGCCAGTAGCTGTAATCGCCATTTGCCACCAGCTTAGATATTATCAGATGGTAATTTTTTTTCTTTCCTTACAGTGGAGGTGAGTTTAAGGGAGGATCATGAAGGAGAGTAAAGTGTATGCTTTATAGATTTTGACTGAAAGATTTTCCCATGAGTAAGGAGCAGAATGGGAGAGGGGAAAGGTGCTTGTAGAAGAGGCAGACAGGTGGGCAATGTAGGCTTACATTACTGGATAAATGAAGGGAAGTGCCGACCATACAATAAGCTAATAGGACAAATTGGGCAGTTGGAGTTAAATGGGCTTTTGAAGATTAGTACAAGAAGGTTTGGTTTGATGTGATGTGATGAAGGAGGTGACTCAGTGAGGGAATTTATGAGGTGGATGACATGGTCAGAGTATAGGTATGAAGGTTAGTGAGAAGGAGATTGCAGTAGCTAAGGCACAAGACAACCAGAGCTTAGATGAGTTTTTTTGCTGTGTGGGAGCCAAGAAAGGTTGCATCTTCGAGATCTAATGCAGAAAGAAGCAGCAATATTTAGATACTATATGGATGTGTGGGTCAAAAGAGGGCTTTTCAGATGATGCTGACAGTACAGTTTTGACTATCAGGGAGAGTGATGGGAAGAGATCTTTGGGGGAAATGGGTCAGCTTTATATGTGCCTGCCAGCATCTGATCATGCCTTAATCAGCCATTTGGGAATCTACTTTCATAAGTTTTCTACCAATTTTAGTAATTCTACTCTTTGTGCCATCATTTAATCCTGAAGATATTTTTTACTATTGCGATGGGTTACACACTCTCTCTCTCTCTCTGATGTATCTGTGCCCCCTAATGTACTGGGGTCCCACTGAGTCTGCCTGTTCCACCAGCCTGGACTCCTTTAACCCCATCCTGCAGTGCCAGGACCTCAAAACTCCTATAGCACATGCACAGGTAGGGCTACACCCGGCTGAAAAAGGGTACAGACACTGAGATCAGCTCTGTGAAGGAAGACTCAGTTCTGGGATTGCCCAGCACTCAAGTGCACACACCCTCTGGAGTGTAAACCCAAAATTATATTGTCTTGCACTGCACAGAAATATATACAGTGTAAACTCATGAAATCCACCCCCTCCCTCAATGTGGAGGAAGATATGCACAGCTTCCCCCATCCCCCAGTTACAAATTACACATACTTGTTTCACAATCAAGAAAAAAGCATGTTTATTAACTACAAAAGGTAGATTTTAAGTGATGATAAGTGATAGCAAACAGATTAAAGCACATTACTGAGCAAATAAAACAAACATGCAAACTAGGCTTAATACACTAAAGAAATTGGCTACAATTAGTAATTTCTCACCCTAAATGCTGTTTTAGGCAGGTTGCAGAATTTCTTGAGGACAAACTGCTTTTGCTTGCAGCTTAAAATTCCAGGTATATCTTTCACAGGCCAGACACCATTCCTAGCCCGGGTTCAGTACTCCCCCTGCCCCCCTTCCCCTTTGTCTTTGTTTCCTAGCTGTTTCCAGCTGTCATTCTGGGTGGGGATTCAGTGAAGACTGAAACAATATTATCTCATTCCCCAGCCTTAAATAGGATTTGCATATGGCAGGAATCCTTTGTTTCCCATTTGACCCCCAACCCCTCTTAATGGAAAAACATTAGAAGTCCAAGATGGTGTCCAATACGAGGTTACACAATCACCTGACCCTGCAGTGTCAAAGCAGCATCCCAGGAAACTTCTCAGGAAAGATAGTGGATTTCAAGAAGGCAGACTTTAGCCAACTCAGGGAGTTGGCAGGTACATTCCCATGGGAAGCTAGTCTAAGGGGAAAAACAGTTCCAGAGAGCTGGCAGTTTTTCAGAGAAACATTATTAAGGGCACAAGAGCAAACTATCCCAGTACATAGGAAAGATAGGAAGTATGGACCAGGGAGTTGGGGTGCAGGGGAGTGAGGGCTCCAGCTGGGGGTGGAGTTGGGGATGAGGGGTTTGGGTTACAGGAGAGGGTTCAAGGTTGGACCAGGGGGTTGGGGTGAGGGTGTGTGTGTGTGCAGGGTCCCAGCAGTGCTTCCCATGGGTACAAGGAAGCGGCTGCCAGGTCTGTGGCTGCCAGGTCCCTGAGGCCTCTAGGTGCATGGGTAGCCAGGTGGCTCTGCACAGTGCATGCTGCCTTCACAAAGGCAGGCACCGCTCCACTCAGCTCCCATTGGTCACGGTTCCCGGCCAATGGTAGCTACAGAGCTGGTACTTGGGGTGGGGGCAGCATGCAGAGCCTCCCAGTCCTTAGCTGACTCAGTGCCTAGGGGCCACAGGAGCCTGGCAGCCACTTCTGGGAGCAGCATGGAACCAGGGCAGGTAGGCAGCTTGCCTTAGCCCCGGGCCCCTGCTGCTCTGCTGACAGGACTTTTAATGGAGCTGGAGATGCCAGGGTACCTTTTTGAGTGGCTGTTCCGGTTGAAAACCGGACACCTGGCAAACCTAATTACACATTGTAGGCCATATATGTGGCACATAATTTGTTACCTGGGCCACAGGGGCCGGGCGGCAGCAGCCTGGACCCCGACCCTGGACCCCCGCCACACGACTGCCCCGAACTCCTGATGCGTGGCTGCTCCAGACTGGGACCAGGTGGCTGCCCTGCATGGCCATCCAGTTGCCCCGACTCCTGCCACGCTGGACAGGACGGCTGCCCAGACTCCGGAGCTTGTGGGGGTGGGTAGTTGCCCCAGACCCAGGAGCTCAAGGGGCTGGCCAGGAGCCCCAGACCCTGTGGGGCTGTCCAGCTGCCCCGAACTGGACCACTGCCGCGTGGCTGACACGGACTCTAGAGCTTATGGGGCGGCCGGCTGCCTGCTCCTGACCCTGCAGAGCCTGCCGGGAGTCCCAACCCTGGACTTCCGCCACATGGTGCAGGCCAACAGGCCTGACCCTGACTCGGACATGCTGGGCAGTGGGCCAGCCCAGACCCCTCCGCGCCAGGCAACCGGGAAACTGGCAAACCCCAGCATGCGGGCTGGCCTTTAGCACACAGCTGAGCTCAGCCGCAGCTGTGTGCTAATTGGGATGCATGCAGCCCGCAGGCCGCGGGTTGAGACCCACTGGTTTAGAGCAAGAATCCAGGAGGGACAAATCACACTCTATAAATACTGTCAAGGTATTATAAATTTTTTTGTTGTTTCTGAACAATGGAATAAGAACTAAAGATCTAAAGCTCAGAAACAAAAAGTTTAAGTCAGATATTGGCTTTCACTGTTAAGAACTTCCACATTAGGCTGTAGCACAAACTTGCCAGTGAGATACATGGTTGCAGCCTATCAGAGCAAATAGTAACTCTGCAGCACATCCTTGATCAGGGATCGGCAACCTTTGGCACGTGGCGGGCTGGGCTGGTTTGTTTTCCTGCCGCGTTCGCAGGTTCGGCCGATCGCTGGGAAATAAAGGGAAAATGAGATATGATCAGATTTTTAAAGGTATTTAGATGCCTATAGATGCAGATAGACAGGATTTCAAAAACACTCATCTACATCTTCAGGTGCCTTAATACTTTCAGGGATAGATATAGGTTTAATATTAAATAGTAATGTATCAAATTGCAAACTGAGTTACTAAGTATAGTACCTAAAAAGACCCAGACATTTTAAACTCTTGAGGTTTCTTTGTTTTTCATGGTAGTGAAAGATCAATTGATTATAAAATCAGAATTTTCATTTACCTCCCCCATATACATATATTCATACACTACTGAAAAAAAATCTCCTTTCTGACTGAAATTTCTTATATTTGGTTTCACTCCAGAAGAATATTATTATTTTTTATTTTAGAAGGAACTAACAAATTCTCCTCTGATGGGTCTGAGTTATGGAACTGTAGGAAAAACAGTGTTTTCCCACTGAAAATACTTTCAGAGTTTATTTGCTCACATCACAAGTGTCTGAACTTTGCAATTTCATATATTGAGAGTAGCTAGTGCACTGGAGGTGTAGGCCTTTCAGATATTTTTGAAAAGCAAACATTTTAAAACATACATTTTTACATAAACAAAAGTAACTTCTGCTAATCATGGAAACTTGGTTGTTCACTGCAGCCTCGGGCATCACGTCCAATATCTCCATGGGACGTTTGACAGCTTTCAAAACTTTCTCTGCAGACATTTTAATGCAGAAACAGATTATGCATGGAAATCTGAATGATCCCGTAAAGTCTATAGATACACCAGAGGAATATATTATCTCTATAAAAGCAAACAGAGTGGGGTCTTATAAACTCTGTTATTTAAGCCAGGTGAGCAGTTAAACTAGGAGAATCCTATAATTACTATGCCCAGTAGTTCAGGATCTTTCCTCTGGTTTAGCTCATTTTCCACAGAAAAAATTCAAAATCCAAAAATGTATGTTAATGTAGCTTTAAAGTTACAGATTTAGGCCTACATTCAGCAATAATGTGTATGTAAGCAGACTTCTTGCCCTCATGTACAGAGCCTGATGATTTCAATAAGGCTCTACATGAGTGCAGGGGACTGCTTGCATCCATCTTTTTATATAAGACTAGGGCAGGGATCAGCAACCTTTGGCACGTGGCTCACCAGGGTAAGCACCCTGGCGGGCCAGGCCAGTTTGTTTACCTGCTGTGTCTGCAGGTTCGGCTGCTTGCGGCTCCCGCTGGCCACGGTTTGCCGTCCCAGGCCAATGGGAGCTGCGGGAAGTGGCTCGGGCCAAGGGATGTGCTGGCCGCTGCTTCCCAGCACCCCCATTGGCCTGGGACAGTGAACAGCGGCCGTGATCGGCTGAGCCTGTGGACACGGCGTGTAAACAAAACAGTCCCAGCCCACCAGGATGCTTACCCTGGCGAGCCGCGTGCCAAAAGTTGCCAATCCCTGGACTAGGGACTTAACTCTCAAATGTCAGGAGAAATGAAAAAGTTAAACTTTTCATAGTAACTTCAGTTTTAAATCCTACATGTTCTTTTATCTCTTCCTGTACTTCTTTTTAAATATGTTTATTAATGTGTCTATACCTAAATATATGTACTAGTACCCTTTTTCATTGAAGCAGTTAGCCAAAAAATATGGAGTGTTGCAGGTTGAACTAGTTAGGAGGAGATTTTGATAATGGAGTCAAGTATCTTTGATGCCACTTTGTTATTTACAAAGAATGTATAAAGAGCTGTTTCCCTGAACACTGCAGGAATCAGACAATGGGAAATAGTTTTTTGCTCCAAGTTTCTTTCAGTCAGCACTGTACACACAGGTGCTTTCTCAGATTTTCTCAGAGCCATGTTCCCAGTGCTTTTCCAGACTTGGTCCTTGGTCTTCTGCTTCTTCTCTGTATCCTGCTGTCATCTCCCCCCTCCCCCTGCCCCGCCTCCTTCTCTCACTACCCGTTCCCCCACTCAAAACAATAACCAGCCAAGCCCCCTCTTCCTGCAAGGTTCAAATTCCCGAGTGGCCTCACATATGCCTTTGCTTTAAATGTTGACATGTGCCTCTTGTTTGGGTTGAGGCCCCTATCTTTTTAGTTACATGGTTCCATACAGGAGCTTAATGGCATCTTACAACTATCTTAAATGAAACACAGTGATTGCATTCCCCGCCTCCCCCACAGTTTCATTTATACTTAGCACAACCTATTAAAATATTCAGAATGAGCAACAATGGTGCATAACTATTACTATAAAATCCTGAAGGTTTTTATTTCTTGACTTCACAGTGTTTAAATTGGTAACAATGTTATCTAAACATACATATTTGTATTTTAGTTCCTCATTAAAGTAGAGCAATCACTTTGATTTGTTTCAGAATACAGTGACATCAGAACATATGGCTGAACTTAACCAATAAAAAAAAGCCACCCCTTCCCAAAGTGAATCTTCTGTATGAACCATATGTGTTCTATTTTTAGAATGGTTACTTACAATATATTTTAGTGGACGTCTTGTACAACAGCTTTACTCTGAGGTTAATTTAAATCATTTCACAAATATTTTCTGGGTACTTCTCTTGGATTCACCAGCAAATTGAATAAGGAAAATGAGGCTTTCAGTCTCTGATGACACAAATACAAAACTTCGTGAGTTTCAGCCATAAAAGTGACCAGATGACATAGTTTCACCTGATTCTGCAAATGCTTACCAATTTCAGTAACTTTGCTTATGTGAACCGTGCTGCTAAACTCAGTGGCAGTACTCGTGAGTAAAGCTGCATACATGCATAGGTGGTTGCAGGATTGGAACCTGAAAGTATCCATATGGCATAGATAACTTGATTTTATAGTATGTTTACATTCATACCATTTCTGCTTATAAATGGTCATAAATGTCATTCTTTATAGTTGGTCCAATAAAAGATACTACCTCACTCACTTTGTCTCTCTATTCTTCATAGACTACCATTTAAGCTACAAAAAAAGTATGGAAATGTAGATAAAATTTAAAAGTGCATCATGGAGTGTGGAAATTTCTAGTGGAGTAGGGGAAAATACTGTCATATTATGCAAAAAGAAGAACAGGAGTACTTGTGGCACCTTAGAGACTAACAAATTTATTAGAGCATAAGCTTTCGTGGACTACAGCCACAAGTACTCCTGTTCTTCTTTTTGCGGATACAGACTAACACGGCTGCTACTCTGAAACCTGTCATATTATGGACTCACAAGTTGCCACTAAAAAGTCAGCAGTTGCCAAGAGTCACAACATAATGGTATTTAAGAATACAAGATCTGTAGTAACCACTAATTAATGTCTTTTTAATGGCTTTTCCTGTAAATCAATGAATTACTGATGTGGTGTTTTAATTGATCAATACAGTAGGCATTTCAGCTCTCCATAGTATACAGTGGGACTATGAAGACTGGAGGCATAGTTTAATGGCCTGAGCACAAGATTGAGAGTTAGGAACTAATTCTAATCCCACTCATAAAAGATTCTCTCTGTGACATTAGGAAATTCACTCAACATATCTGCATAATTTTTCCTTTTTTTTAAATGCTGGCAATAAATACCCTATTACTTACCTCCTAGTGATGTGTTCTGAGGATTATTTGGAGCTCAAATGAAGAACTATTGTTGAGAAACATTGATAAGCACTTACTGAGGTAAGTAGGCCTATAAACTTCAATCGAACTCAGAGCCGTAACTAGGGATTTTTGCGCCCGAGGCAAGAATATAAAATTTCACCCTGCCCCAGGGCCGGCTCTTCTGTGGCAATTCTGCTGCGGGTCCCTCAGTCCCTCTCGGAGGCAAGGGCCTGCCGCTGAAGAATGAATGAAGCGGCGGCAGTAGAGCCTGTGATTTTGGGGGGTCTAACTCATAATTTTTGACTGCTTGGGATGGTAATGTTGCTTCCAAGATGGTCCTTGGTTTCAGTCCAGTTCCAGTCCAGAGAGGGACTCACAGGTTAAGAGAGGAGGGAGGTGCTGGATATCAGCAATGGCCACTAGGGATCAGCATGTGTCCTGAGAATGCTGGGAGTTCAGGTTTGCAGGGCAGGATCAGGGGTGGCAGGTTTGTAGAAATGTTGGTGGTGCCCAGAACACGCCCCACCCAAACTTCATCCCCCCACCTGCCCAAGACTCTGGGAGGGAGTTTGGGTGAGGGAGGAGGTCTGGGTGCAGGCCCTAGGCTGGGCCAGGGGATTGGGGTGCAGGCTCTGGCAGGGAGTTTGAGGATGGGACGGGGTGCGGAGGGGGGGGTGCAGGTTCTGGGAGTGAGTTTGGGGATAGGAGGGGTGCAGAGGGAAGGAGTGCAGGGCTGAGGGCTATGGGTTGTGGCTGCAGATGAGGGGTTTGGAGTGTGGGATGGGCTCAGGGCAAGAGTAGGGGTGAGAGCTCTGTCTGGAGCTGGGAATGGGAGGTTTGGGGTGTGGGAGGGGCTCAGGGTGAGAGTAGGAGTGTGGGGCTGAGGACTTTGGGGCTGGGAATGGGCGGTTTGGGGTGTGGGAGGGGCTCAGGGGTGGGGCAGAGGGTTGGGGTGTGGGGCGTGGGGGGTGAGGGCTCTGGCTGGGACTGGGGATGAGGTATTTGGGGTGCTGGAGGGGCTCAGGGCTCGGGCAGAGGGTCAGGGTATGGGGGGATGAGGGCTCTGGCTGGGACTGGGGATAAGGTGTTTGGGTGCTGGAGGGGCTCAGGGCTCGGGCAGAGGGTTGAGGGTGCAGTTGGGGGGTGAAAGCTCTGACTGGGGGTGTGGGCTCTGGGGTGGGGCAGAGCTGAGGATGAGTTTGGGGTGCAGGCAGGCTGCTCCAGGATAGGGGCCAGAGAGGAGGACTCCCCCCAGCCCTTTCCCTGCTGGCAGCAGCAAGTTCTGGGGGAGAAGTCCCCCTTTCCTGCCCCCCTCAGCAGCACACTCACCCCCACCACTGTCACTGCATGTGCTCCTAGGGTCCCTCTCAGGTCCAGGAATCACCCTCACCTCCCCCGTGGTGGGGGCTGGAGGGTGCTGCGTGCGCCTCCTCCCCTGCTGTTGCCCTTGACTGTAGCCTCACTGTGGGTGAGGGATGGGGCTGCCTCCTTGCCCAGCATGGGGCAGGAGCGGTGACTGCAGGCGGGGGGGGGGGATGGGTGCTGTGCTGCTGGAGGGTCCCATTGGAAAATGAAAGGGTCTGAGGAGGAAGGGCAGGCTCAGAGTCAGATGGGGGGCGCTAGGACCCTGCGGCAGCAGTTGCTGCAGGGAAGAGACAGGGACTCTCTGCTCCTTTTTTTTTTTTCCTCCACCGCTTTCTGCGCCCCCTCCCCCTCCTGGCTTTATGTGCCCAAGGCAAGTGCCTCTCTCCCCTCACCCTTGTTACATCACTGATGGAACTATTTTTGTAAGTACACCTCTACCCCGATATAACGTGACCTGATATAATCTGAATTTGGATATAATGCGGTAAAGCAGTGCTCCGGGGGGGCAGGGCTGCACACTCCGGTGGATCAAAGCAAGTTCGATATAAGGCGGTTTCACCTATAACATGGTAAGATTTTTTGGCTCCCGAGGACAGAGTTATGTCGAGGTAGAGGTGTAAGTGCTCCATATTGGCATCGTGAAGGCCTCATCCTGCACTTATGGAAGTCAGTGACAAATCTCCTTTGCTTTCAGTGTGTGCAGGATCTAGCCTTTGGTTAATATCTGTAAAGTACTTTTAAGATGACTTGCCAAGTATTATTGCTAAAACTCTTCCTAAAACAGTGCAGCTAATAATTGCTTGGGATGTTTCAATACGATATAAAGGAGAATAAAAGAACCCACCTGATACTAGCTGAATTGGAAAATTGCTCCATGGGTGATGCATGCACATGTCTTTTGATTTAAAGTGAATGAACAAAGCAATTACAGGCATGCAATTCTGAATTGAATTACCCTGATATTTAACCTATTCCCAGATCATTCTACAGTCCCATTATTGGCAGTGAATCAATCCAGAAAACTATGCAAAAGTGTCGTTATCTTGAGATATGGAATATCTGGTTAAAAACAAATTCTTCTTTGTGCTAATCGAATGCCTCAATAACGATAAGCATGGTTTTAAAACTTAGATAGATTGGACTAGATAAAATATAGATTTTTTAAATTAATGTCTCAGTGTTAAAAATCCAGCTCACAATATCACCTAAAAAGTACAGTGACTAATGGCACTACCAAATATATAGGGGGAGAAAAGTAATTTTGCAAACACCCCCTCACAAACAAATTGTGAGTAGCTCTGAACTTGTTAATAATACAGATATCCCTAGGTAGTGTGAGTAGCTCTGAGATTAGGGACTGTAATATCGCGGAGTGAATCTGCTGATTTAGCAGTAAATAATAAATAACTTTAAAAAAATAAAAGAATCCACTAGTAAAATTTCCTCATAGTCTCAGTTTTGGGGAGGTTATAGGGCAAAGCATGTAGTAAAGCAGTTTACATAACAAAATGGTTTAATATAATCTCTTGCTTGACACACATTCTTTACATTGGGTTATGCAACTAATTTACTAGTCAGTAATATTGGCAATTGGGTATTTTGGATTTTGTCTCTGGGAGAGTAGCATGGTTCATAGTGGTCAGAAATAGGAGAAGCAGTATGATGCAGTGGTTAAGATAGGAGTCTGAAATGCTAGTAACTTGGATTCTGGGCCTGGTGTGACCTTGAGTAAGCTCTCTGGTAATTTATTTTTAAAAACGGGGGAGAGTATACAGCAGTGTTGCCCTAACTGTCTTCCAGGCTGGGGTTCATGACAAAAGTGTATAATAAAAGTAGTGCATTGAATTTAAACAGCATTCTCAAGAGATGAGATGTGAACTCTCAGCGACCACTTTTCCAGCTTAGGGACCATTCCCCTAGGCTACTGAGGTACTTGGTAAAAGTATTTGTCTTGATGTTAGCCTACCTCAGATGTGAGTGACAGTGTTCACATTATGGTAGGGTTCTTGTCAAATTATGAGGGAGGGAGGTATTCAACTTTTCCCTTACGACTACAAAGTTATGAAATACTCTATAGACATACACTTCCAATATACAATTTATAATTGATTGTCTAAGAATTGTCACATGAGGAGCAACACTGTTCAAAGGACAAGTCCCAGAGCATGTTAGTTTTCTTGCTTTACAGCTCCTATTAAAACTGAATTCACTAACACAACCTAAACTATGGTGCAACAGTAGTTCCCTGCTCTCTGGCCTGCCTGACATGCACATTGACCCTACCTCTCTTTTCTATAAAGATAAGCTTCCCTGTCAACCTGATCATGTCATCTGAGTCTTCCACTAACTCTTCCTCCATTGCAACAAGCTCAAGCTTCCTCTTCTAGATCCTGCCTATCTCTGCCCTGCTCTAGGCATGCCTCCTTTTCTTTCTGCATTGTCCTCATTCCTGCTGCTCTGTTAAGGATGCCTTATTGCCCTGTCTACCTGCTTGTCCTGTTAATGTGTCTGTACTGTCTTACATGCCGCTTTCTAGTTACGAAACATCATGCCACTCCTGATCTATTAGATCCTTCCTAAAAACTCACTTCCAAAATTATGCCTAAAAGTAGCAGACTGGCTAATTCTCGCTAGATTGTGGCTTTTTGGAGATAACACAGACACACATCCATTTGTTTGTTATTCCTATATGACCTACCTTGGTCTCTTTATTTACATGCTATGCTCCATCACCTTTTGGCTGCCTATCTTTTTATTATTATTAGACTGAGCTCTCTGGGGCAAGGACATCTATGTTTGACAAACCACTTGCATACTGTAGGCACTACCAAAAAACGTGTAATTATTATAATATAGATATTACATGGGGAATAATCTCTACTTACGATTTTTTTCACGTTGCTAGATTCTACAGTACTGGCTTCTGAGGGAGGTTGAAAAGAATATACACTGTGTGTGTGTGTGTAGGCAGATTTACTATACTACTATTACTTATATAAATAAATATGTGTATAAAAAGTTAATGTATAATCGTGTCTGTCTCATATACATGTGTATGATAAAGAAAAAAATATTAGCATAGTATCATCTGTGTTAGTGGCTTTTGGGGATCAGTGGGATTTTTCAGCTACCACTGAACTGAATATTAAAGCAAATAGCAAAGCACAACAGTGATTACACAGCATTGTCAGTATTCCCTGTGAACACTAAGCAGGGATATTTCATTTTTATACATTATTCACAACTAGCAGCAGTGATCCCACAAAGTCAGTGCTCATCCTTAATGCAAAGAAAAGAAGAGAAACATTTTTTCCTGTTAAATTTAAGCAGAGTAGGCACAGATTATACTGCTCGACATCACAAGCTATACTGATAACAAGAAGTTCAATATCCTTAACTCAAAGTACAAAATAAAATATAAAACTGTTGTCTGAAAGATTTTTCCAAGAGTACATCAGTCATGGCTGGATTAATTTTTACAAGCAAAACACAACCTGCAGTGACACACAGAGAAGGGAAAAATATGTAATTTGCTATTTAGAAATGTTGGTTAATAAAGGGGAGTACAGGTGGACTTTTTTCAGCTGCTTCTTATAAAAGTAAGTATTTCACAAAGGGTGACTCTTACCTTACCTGACACAATACAATATAATCTGTTCTTACATATCACATTTCCTACAAACAAACAAACAAACAAACAAACAAACAAACAAACAAACAAACCACCTCTTTGAATAGTGGGTAGTTGATTACACTTCTCATATCATTCATACCAGAAGTGAATGTAAATACAGTAGGTGGCATCCACAGTCACAGCTGGTTATAATGCAGTTATAATCTGTCATTGACGTTTTTTAAGAACAGATTAGACGAACACTTGTCAGAGGTCATCAAGACAATACATAGTCCTGTGTCAGTGCAGGGGACTGGAGAAGATGACCTATTGATATCCTTTCTGGTCCTACATTTATATGAGTCTTGGATTTCTATACGGTATAGTAGTATATGGAAGTGGGATTTTCTCATCCAATCAGAGTGCATGGTAAAACTCCATATGGGGCAATGGGGGAAGGACTAGACAGGGATTGATATTTCACCCCGGAAGGAATATTCATTAGGTTTGAGTCCACTTTCCACAAATTGTCAGAAGTAAGAGATTGTCAAATTAAGCCTAGACCTTACTAAGGCCTCAATCCTACAAGATTTAGACCTGATATACACTGGGTTGTTTTCCACTGGTGTTGCTATGCTGATGTAGCTGCACCATCCAAGCCTGTAGTGTAGATATGCTGCAACACTGTAAACCAATTTGAGGCATATGCCCTTCTATTTAAAACTTTCAAATTGGAGTAAGCTCTGCCAGTGCAAATAAGAGTTGATACTATGCATCTTCAATAGGATATTCTACTGGTACCATTACACCCATGCAAGAAAATCCCAGTGTAGACTAATCCCAATATATCTTTGGGAATTCTCATGTGAGTAAAGTTAAGCACATAATTAAAGTCTTTACAGGATCAGGGCCTAAAAGTGCTGCACAATACATCATCCTTACCTAAGAGTGTTGTTTAGTGGCTAGACTGAGGGGCAGGAATCAGGACTCTTGAGTTCTATTTCCAGCGGTGCTTCTGTATTACCTTGTGCAAGTCATTTGTGTGTTTCAGCTCACTTATTTGTAATATTTTCCACATCAGCATACTATGGTGGTGAATGTTTCAGAAACACATTCTGAGATTTTCAAATGAAAAGTGCTATATAGGTGCAAAATATTAAATAGAAAGCATTTTAAATATGGCTGTCAATCAATCACAGTTAACTCAAGCGATTAACTCAAAAAATTAATCACAATTAAAAAAATTAATCACGATTAATTGGCGTTTTAATTGTGGAATATCAATTGACATTTATTAAATAGTTTTGGATGATTTTCTACATTTTCAAATATATTGGTTTAAATTACAACACAGAATACAAAGTGTACAGTGCCCATTTTATATTATTATTTTTATTACAAATATTTGCACTGTAAAATGATAAAATAAATAATATTTTTCAATTTTACAATACAAATACGGTAGTGCAATCTCTTTATCATGAAAATTGAACTTACAAATGTAGATTTTGTTTGTTACATAACTGCACTCAAAAACAAAACAATGTAAAACTTTAGAGTCTACAAGTCCACTCAGTCCTACTTCTTGTTCAGCCTATTGCTGAGACAAAAAAGTTCAGCCATATATTTCATGTTATAGCAGTCTCAGATAATGAACCAGCACATGTTGTTAATTTTAAGAACACTTTCACTGCAGATTTGACAAAATGCAAAGAAGATACCAATGTGAGATTTCTAAAGATAGCTACAGCACTTGGACCCAAGGTTTAAGAATATGAAGTGCCTTCCAAAATCTGAAAGGGACAAGGTATGGAGCATGCTTTCAGAAGTCTTAAAAGAGCAGCACTCGGATGTGGAAACTACAGAACCCAAACCACCAAAGAAGAAAATCAACCTTCTGCTGGTGCCATGTGACTGAGATGACGAAAATGAACATGTGTCAGTCCGCACTGCTTTGGATCATTATCAAGCAGAACCTGTCATCAGCATGCACACATGGTGGTCGAAGCACGATGGGACTTATGTAACTTTAGCGCATCTAGCATGTAAATATCTTGTGATGCCAGCTACAACACTTTCATGCAAATGCCTATTCTTACTTTCAGGTGACATTGTAAAAAAGAAGGAAGCAGCATTATCTCCTGTGAATATTAACAAACTTGTTTGTCTGAGTGATTGGCTGAATAAGAAGTAGGGCTGAATGGACTTGAGGCTCTAAAGTTTTATATTGGTTTGTTTTTGAGTGCAACTATTTTTGTACATAATTCTGCATTTGTAAGTTCAACTTTCATGATAAAGAAATTGCACTACAGTACTTGTAGTAGGTGAGTTGAAAGATAATATTTATTTTGTTTTTTACAGTGCAAATATTTGTAAAAAACATATAAAGTAAGCACAGTAACTTTCAATTTTGTGTTGTATTTGAAACCAATATTTGAAAATGTAGAAAACACCCAAAACATGTAAATAAATGGCATTCTATTATTAACACCACAATTAATTGTGATTAATTTTTAATCATGCAATTAATTTTTAATCATGCAATTAATCACAATTAATTTTTTACCTTTCTTGACAGCCCTAATTTTAAATACTCATAACTCCCCTCCCTTCCACAAAATGGTAATGTAAATTTTACAATGAGTTCCTAATAAATACATGTTTCTGGGTAGCAGCCGTGTTAGTCTGTATCCTCAAAAAGAACAGGAGTACTTGTGGCACCTTAGGCCTGGTCTACACTACGGGTTTAGGTCGACTTTAGCAGCGTTAAACCGAATTAAGCCTGGACACGTCCACACAACGAGGCCCTTTCTTTCGACTTAAAGGGCCCTTTAAACCGGTTTCTTTACACCACCTCCGACGAGGGGATTAGCGATAAAACCGGCCTTTGCGGGTCGGAATTGGGGTAGTGTGGACGGAATTCGATGTTATTGGCCTCCGGGAGCTATCCCACAGTGCTTCATTGTGACCGCTCTGGACAGCGCTCTCAACTCAGGGTACATCTACACTACAGCGGGGAGTCGATTTAAGATACGCAAATTCAGCTACGTGAATAGCGTAGCTGAATTCGACGTATTACAGCCGACTTACCCCGTTGTGAGGACGGCGGCAAAATCGACTTCTGCCGCTTTTTGTCGGCGGCGCTTACTACCACCTCCGCTGGTGGAGTTAGAGCGCCGATTCGGGGATCGATTGTCGCGTCCCGACGGGACGCGATAAATCGATCCCCGAGAGGTCGATTTCTACCCGCCGATTCAGGCGGGTAGTATAGACCAGGCCTAAGATGCACTGACCAGGTAGACAGGAAAAGACCCGCGAAGGTTTGAATTTCATTTCCTGTTTGCCCAGCGTGGAGAGCACAGGTGACCACGCAGAGCTCATCAGCACAGGTAACCGTCATGGAGTCCTCCCAGGATCGCAAAAGAGCTCCAGCATGGACCGAACGGGAGGTACGAGATCTGCTCGCCATATGGGGAGATGAAGCAGTGATAGCTGAACTCCGTAGCAGTAAAAGAAATGGAAAAGTATTAGAAAAGATCTCCAAGGCCATGAAGGACCGAGGCCATAACAGGGACACACAGCAGTGCCGCGTGAAAATTAAGGAGCTAAGGCAAGCCTACCACAAAGCCAGAGAAGCAAACGGAAGGTCCGGGGCAGAGCCGCAAACTTGCCGCTACTACGCGGAGCTGCATGCGATCCTAGGGGGTGCAGCCACCACTACCCCAACCGTGTGCTATGACTCTCTCACTGGAGAAACACACAGGGAAGACGGTTCGGGGAACGAGGAAGATGACGATGGAGGTACTGTAGGTAGCTCACAGCAGCAAGGAAGCGGAGAAACCGGTTTCCCCAACAGCCAGGATCTGTTTGTTACCCTGGACCTGGAACCAGTAACCTCCGAACTCACCCAAGACCCTCAGGGCACACAGGAGACCTCTGGTGAGTGTACCTTTGTAAATATTTGTAAACATTACACATGGTTTAAAAGCAAGCGTGTTTAATGATTAATTTGCCCTGGCAATCGCGGCCAGTACATCTACTGGAAAAGTCTGTTAACGTGTATGGGGATGGAGCGGAAATCCTCCAGGGACATCTCCAGAAAGCTCTCCTTTATGTACTCCCAAAGCCTTTGCAAAAGGTTTCTGGGGAGGGCTGCCTTATCCCGTCCGCCATGGTAGGACACTTTACCACGCCAGGCCAGTAGCACGTAGTCTGGAATCATTGCATAACAAAGCATGGCAGCGTATGGTCCTGGTGTTTGCTGGCATGCAGACAATATCCATTCCTTGTCTCTCTTTGTTATCCTCAGGAGAGTGATATCATTCACGGTCACCTGGTTGAAATGGGGTGATTTTATTAAGGGGACATTCAGAGGCGCCCGTTCCTGCTCTTCTGAACAGAAATGTTCCCCGCTGTTAACCATGCGGTGGAGGGGAGGGGTGAAGTGATCATCCCAGAGAATCGTGTGTGTGTGTGTGGGGGGGGGGGGTGGTTTACTTGTGTTTGTGCCGCATGTTAACCGGGAAACTGCAGCCCCCTCCTTTTACATTGAAACCCCATTTTAAATGGACAACCCAATTCATCCTTGAGATGGGAAATGTGCTGCTGTTTGCAACCTTTCCCGCATGTTAAGAAGGTTAAATAAGCCAAAACACTGTGGCCTACGATGGCTGCCTGCAAGCCGAAATATGCGACCTTGTAATGAAAGAGTGTACCCATTGTTCCCTAAAATGTGTCTTTTTTAACCACCTCTCCCTTCTCCTCCACCAGCTGCAAATGTTTCTCCTTCGCAGAGGCTCGTGAACATTAGAAAGAGAAAACGTAAGACGAGGGACGAGATGTTCACGGAGCTGCAGATGTCCTCCCACGCTGATAGAGCACAGCAGAATGCGTGGAGGCAGTCAATGTCGGAGATGAGAAAAGTCCAACATGAACGAGAGGAGAGGTGGCGGGCTGAAGACGATAGGTGGCGTCAGCTTGCAGACAGACGGCAAGAGGCAATGCTCCGTCTGCTGGAGCATCAAAGTGATATGCTCGAGCGTATGGTTGAGTTGCAGGAAAGGCAGCAGGAGCAGAGACCGCCGCTACAGCCCCTGTGTAACCAACAGCCCTCCTCCCCAAGTTCCATAGCCTCGTCACCCAGACGCCCAAGAACACGGTGGGGGGGCCTCCGTCCACCCAGTCACTCCACCCCAGATGATCGCCCAAGCATCAGAAGGCTGGGCTTCAATAAGAGTTAAAGTTTTAAAATGCAGTGTGTCCTTTTCCATCCCTCCTCCCCCACCCATCCCTGCTACCTTGGCAATTATCCCCCTACCTCTGTAAGGAACTAATAAAGAATGCATGAATGTGAAAAAACAATGACTTTATTGCCTCTGCAAGCGGGAGGGGAGGGGAGGGTGGGGTGGGGTGGTTGGTTTACAGGGAAGTAGAGTGAACCGGGTCGTGGGGGGGGGTTGGAGGGTTCATCAAGGAGAAACAAACAGAAGTTTCACACAGTAGCCTGGCCAGTCACAAAACTCGTTTTCAAAGCTTCTCTGATGCGCACCGCGCCCTGCTGTGCTCCTCTAACCGCCCTGGTGTCTGGCTGCGCGTAATCAGCGGCCAGGCGAGTTGCCTCAACCTCCCACCCCGCCATAAATGTCTCCCCCTTACTCTCACAGATATTGTGGAGCGCACAGCAAGCAGCAATAACAATGGGGATATTCTTTTCGCTGAGGTCTGAGCGAGTCAGTAAGCTGCGCCAGCGCGCTTTTAAACGTCCAAATGCACATTCCACCACCATTCGGCACTTGCTCAGCCTGTAGTTGAACAGGTCCTGACTCCTGTCCAGGCTGCCTGTGTATGGCTTCATGAGCCATGGCATTAAGGGGTAGGCTGGGTCCCCAAGGATCACGATAGGCATTTCAACATCCCCAATGGTCACTTTCTGGTCCGGGAAGAAAGTCCCTTCCTCCAGCTTTCGAAACAGAGCAGAGTTCCTGAAGACGCGAGCATCATGTACCTTTCCCGGCCATCCCACGTTGATGTTGGTGAAACGTCCCTTGTGATCCACCAGGGCTTGCAGCAGCATTGAAAAGTACCCCTTGCGGTTTATGTAGTCGGTGGCTTGGTGCTCCGGTGACAAGATAGGGATATGGGTTCCGTCTATGGCCCCGCCACAGTTTGGGAATCCCATTTCAGCAAAACCATCCACTATTGACTGCACGTTGCCCAGAGTCACTACCCTTGCTATCACCAGGTCTTTCATTGCCCTGGCAAATTGGATCACAGCAGCCCCCACAGTAGATTTGCCCACTCCAAATTGATTCCCGACTGACCGGTAGCTGTCTGGCGTTGCAAGCTTCCACAGGGCTATTGCCACTCGCTTCTCAACTGTGAGGGCTGCTCTCATCTTGGTATCCTGGCGTTTCAGGGCAGGGGAAAGCAAGTCACAAAGTTCCATGAAAGTGCCCTTACGCATGCGAAAGTTTCGCAGCCACTGGGAATCGTCCCATACCTGCAGCACGATGCGGTCCCACCAGTCTGTGCTTGTTTCCCGGGCCCAGAATCGGCGTTCCACGGTATCAACCTGCCCCAGTAACACCATGATTTCCACATTGCTGGGTCCTGTGCCTTGTGAGAGGTCTATGGCCATGTCAATTTCCTCATCACTCTCGTCGCCGCGCTGCAATCGCCTCCTCGCCTGGTCCGGGTTTCGCCTTGGCATGTTCTGGCTCTGCATGTACTCCAGGACAATGTGCGTGGTGTTCATAGTGCTCATAATTGCCGCGGTGATCTGAGCGGGCTCCATGATCCCAGTGCTAGCTATGGCGCCTGGTCAGAAAAAAGGCGCGAAAGTAGTATCTGATGGACCAGGAGAAGGAGGGCGGGAGGGAGGGAGGGCCGAGTGACGACATGGCGTACAGGTACAGGAACAGGGAGAAACACAAACAACTGTCACACAGAATGGTCCCCCCACAGATTAAACTGGAAACCCTGGGCTTAGCAGGCCGTTGATTTCACGGAGGAAGGGGAAGCAAATGAACACAGAACAAATCTATTTTTTACATCTTAAGGTGGCAGCCGACGCTGCAGCATGAGTGACAGCCATACCAGTATGACGATGACGGATACCAATCATAATATGCCATCATCTGCCAAAAGGCAAGGGGCTGCTGCTGTGTAGCAATGCAGCCCCACGTCTGCCAGCCCCACGTCCGCCAGCACCCAGCATCGCCCTCGGCCTCTTCTGGGTGCTTAGCAGACAATATTGGGCAATTGGCAGAAAATAGTATATTATGACTGGTAACCGTCATCATCGAAACAGTAGCATGTCTGCCCAGGTGGCCATGATTGACAGCCATACCAGTACGACGACGACGGGTACCAGTCATAATATACCATCGCCTGCAAGGGGCTGGTGCAATGCAGCACTACGGCTGCCAGCCCCACGGCTATCACTCATGCTACACCGTCTACCGCCAAAAGGCAGTTAGCAGCTGCTGCTGTGTAGCAATGCAGTCCCACGTCTGCCGGCACCCAGAGGACATATGGTGACGGTGAGCTCAGCTGAGCTGAGCGGGCTCCATGCTTGCCGTGGTATGTTGTCTGCACAGGTAACCCAGGTAAAAAGGCGCGAATCTATTGTCTGCCGTTGCTGTGACGAGGGGGGAGGGGCCTGACGACATGTACCCAGAACCGCCCGCGACACTGTTTTGCATCATCCGGGCATTGGGATCTCAACCCAGAATTCAAAGAAAAGGCGCGAACCGCTTCTCGGCTCGAGCTGTGGCGCAAACGTAGTATCTGACGGCCTAGGGGAAGGAGGGAGGGGGGCCAAGTGACGACATGGCGTACAGGCACAGGGAATTAAAATAAAGAACGGTGGCTGTGCATCAGGGAGAGACACAAACAACTGTCACAGACTGGTCCCCCCCAAAGATTAAACTGAAAACCCTGTTGACGGAGGGAGGGGGAAGCAAATGAATACAGAGAAAATCTATTTTTTACATCTTAAGACGACGGTGCAGCGTGACTGATAGCCCTCGGCATCTTTCTGGGTGCTTGGCAGCAAATACTGGGCGGTGTATGACGATGGTCTTCAGGCCTATTGCACGAGCTGCTGCTCAGGGAAGACTCTGCTAACGTGCGATGACCCGACTTGTAATAGGCCGGCTAACAGTCATAATACACCATTTACTGCCAAAAGGCAAGCCCCACGGCTGCCAGCACCCAGATCGCCGATGAAGGCTACCAGTCTACTGCACCGTCTACCGCCAAAAGGCAGTTAGCAGCTGCTGCTGTGTAGCAATGCAGTCCCACGTCTGCCGGCACCCAGAGGACATATGGTGATGGTGAGCTCAGCTGTGCTGAGCGGGCTCCATGTTGTCTGCACAGGTAACCCAGGTAACCCAGATAAAAAGGCGCGAATCTATTGTCTGCCGTTGCTGTGACGGGGGAGGGAGGGGCCTGACGACATGTACCCAGAACCGCCCGCGACACTGTTTTGCATCATCCGGGCATTGGGATCTCAACCCAGAATTCCAAGGGGCGGCAGAGACTGCGGGAACTGTGGGATAGCTGTGGGATAGCTACCCATAGTGCAATGCTCCGGAAGTCGACGCTAGCCTCGTACTGTGGACGCGGTCTGCCGACTAGAGCACCTAGAGCATTTTATTGTGTGGACATACACAATCGGCTGTATACAACCGATTTCAATAAAACCGGCTTCTATAAATTCGAACTAATTTCGTAGTGTAGACATACCCTTAGAGACTAACAAATTTATTAGAGCATAAGCTTGCGTGGGCTACAACCCACTTCTAATGCATCCGAAGAAGTGGGTTGTAGCCCACGAAAGCTTATGCTCTAATAAATTTGTTAGTCTCTAAGGTGCCACAAGTACTCCTGTTCTTTTTAATAAATACATCATTTTCTCGCTTACCTGCATTATGTGTGTGTGTGTGTGTGTGTATGTGTGTGTGTGTATATATATAATTGCTTTGTAGTAGTTTTGATTTCAAGAGCTATAAATATCCTTCAGGCATTTTCATAATTAAATCTTAATTTACTAATGGCTAATTGAATCACCACCATGCAACCACCTCAACAAGTTCAGCTGAGTTTGAGAGGGGGAATATCACTACTATACTGTAATAAAATTAGAATGTACAAAATGCTTAAAGATCTCACATATTGGATTTTTTTTTTATCAGCTAGAGTGTCATCTTGATAGTTGGAAGGGGATCTGGTATAATTTGAGAAAAATTATTACGACTAGAGCAATGTTTGTTTATGTGAGGCTGTTTTCCAGGGACAATTTAGCTACAGCCTCTGAGAAGTATTTGGCTGGTAAAGAAGTATAGGTTCTCTAAGGTCAAGATTTTTCTCCTCTTACATTTAGAATAAATATTTCCTTGCAAATGTGGGCATTCCCTTTGGCAGTGTAAGCTATTCTTATTAGTCAGTAAAAACACACAGTGCATTTTAAAATGTTAAAAAACTTGGGATCCTGCCTGCTGCAACTGGTTGAAATACTAACTATCAGTCTGGCTCATCTGTACAGATAATTAAGACAGTTGCGAGACCAATGATATATATGCTCTACAGTTTAAGTCGGTATAAATTATTTCACTCAGTGGTGGGAATAAACCACTTCCCCTAAGTGATGTTAAGTTACACCGACTAAAGTGCCAGTGTGGATAATACGATATTGGTGGGAGAGCTTCTCCTACCAACATAGCTATCACCACTCATGGGGATTGGCGTAATTAAGTCCATGGGAGAGCTCTCTACCATCATCTTAGGCCTGGTCTACACTGGCGGGGGTGGGGGAGGGATCAATCTAAGTTACGCAACTTCAGCTACGAGAATAACGTAGCTGAAATCGACGTACTTGGATCTACTCACCGCGGTGTCTTCACTGTGGTGAGTCAACTGCTGACTTTCTCCCGTTGACTCCGCCTGCGCCTCTCGCTCTGGTGGAGTACTGGAGTCAATGGGAGAGTGCCCAGTGGTTGATTTATCGCGTCTAGACTAGACAGGATAAATTGACCCCGCTGGATCGATCACTGCTGGCCAATCCGGCGCGTAGTATAGACAAGCCCTTAGAGTATCTGCACTAGCAGTGCTGCACGGGCATAGCTGCATCAGTGAAAGCTCTGTATTATAGCTATAGCCTAAGATTCTGGTCTGACACAAATTCACGTCTGTATTTGTCTTAACTGCAAAAGGATCTCTTATATTATTTGTTTTTTTCCGGTGGTGTCTCCAGCTGAGTTCAGAGCTCCATTGTGCTAAGTATTGTGCAGTAACTCCTCACTTAAAGTCATCCCAGTTAATGTTGTTTCGTTGTTACATTGCTGATCAATTAGCGAACAGGCTCATTTAAAGTTGTGCAACTTTAACGTCGTTTGGCAGCCACCTGCTTTGACCACTGCTTTCAGGAAGAGCAGCCCGTTGCAGTTAGCTGGTGGGGGCTTGGAACCAGCGAGGACTGGCAGCCCCCCATCAGCTCCCCACTCCCCTAAGTTCCCTGTGCTGCAGCCACCCAGCAGGCTCGCAATTGCAGCTGCCCTCCTCCCACTGCCATGTGCTGCTCCTGTCCTCTGCCTTGGAGTTGCTGCCCGAGACTCCTGCTTGCTGTGCGGGGGGGGGGGAGAAGAGAGGGGCTAATGTCAGGGTGTCCCCCTCCTCCCTGCTCCTGAACCCCGCTTACCCCATCTTCCATAGAGCAGGGGGGACACACCAGGGCTCAAGATGGAGGGAGCTTGCAGCAGCTGGTCTCAGCAAGCTGATCTAATTAACAAGGCAGTGTACTTAAAAGGGGAAATGCCCATATCTCTCTCTCACACACATACCCTCTCCCTCCATTCCTGCTGCCTTGTAGAGTGAGATAGTTTACCCTTGAGGGCTCAGCCAATTGCTAGTTCATCATTTAGCAGTAAGGGAAATATCCCACCCTCTGACTCCTCCACCTCAACCAAGCTTCACAATCATCATCACCGTGTACCAGTATTAACTTGTTTGTTTAAAACTTATACTATGTGTGTGTATATTTTTTTTCACCAGACAAAAGACTGTATTTTATATATATATATATATATATAATCTTTTGTCTGATGAAAAAAAATTCCCTGGAACCTAACCCCCTCATTTATATTAATTCTTATGGGGAAATTGGATTCGCTTAACATTGTTTTGCTTAAAGTCACATTTTTCAGGAACATAACTACAATGTTAAGTGAGGAGTTACTGTAGAAAGTAAGAGACACTCCATGCCTCAAAGAGCTTACAATCTAAATAGACAAGACAGAGGGCAGGGAAAATGGATATAACCTACCAGCAGATTAAGCAATGTTAGGGGCTGCAAAAGCCAGGCTAGTTCCATAATATTTTGTTGGTTTGTTTCTTTGTGGGTGTGTTTTATTTGGAACCGATTAGCTAAACAGATGGAAAAAAAGGACTGGAAGTGGACACTGGAGTGAGAGGGTGAGGGGACAGGGAAAGAATGAGAGAAGGGGAAAAGAGAAACATAGAGGTAGACAGAGTGAGGCTGAAGTGAAGAGATTGTGAAGGAGCTGCTGGGAGGAAGTTGAAGCAAACAACCACCAGAGTAAAATCTGTTTAAAAAAACCCAAACAAACAAACAAACAAAACTAAAACAGTTGATCTCAAATCATTTAATCAGTGTCTAAAGGTTCCTGCTGCAGCTCCTGTTGGCTGTGTGTGTTTGTGTTCTATATCCACATGAAATATATTAGTGCTTATATTCTATACATCCTAATATTTTAAGTGGCCAGTCACCAGAGACTGATTATTAAATAAAATAAAATAAATAAAAATAAATAAATAAAATGGGTGACACTATAGCAGGGGTTCCCAAACTTGGTTCGCGGCTTCTTCAGGGTAAGCCCCTGGAGGGCCATGAGATGCTTTCTTTACCTGACCATCCACAGGTATGGCCTCTCGGAGTTCCCAGTGGTATGGTATCTTCAAAAATGATGAAGTGGTTAAAGATTCTGATTCAAAAGACTGTCCTGAGGAGTTCCCACTGTCTACCACTGTCAAGCCATAATAGGATTATTTGTGCCTTTAAGTCACTAGGGGTGCAACTCACAAGAGATATTCAGTCTACTGTTAGGACACTTCCCAGGGAGGTGGGAGTCCCTGCTTCAATTAATATGTAATTATTTATGCAAAGTGGATCAGCTTCAACAGAACAGACTGAGATCCACCCCCAAAATATCCCAGTGTTTTTGGCACTGAGATGGGAGATCCAAATTCAAGTCTCTGTTCTGCATTGAGCGGAGAGGGAAATTGAATCTGGATCTCTTACATCCTGAGTGAGTGTTCTAACTACTCAACTAAAGGGTAAGAAGCAACCACCTCCCTCTTCTCTAGCAATTTTATGTAGGTTTAAATGCACTTTGAGCATGACTACTGGATTGGATCCTGCAGCAAGATAGGCAGAGGAAGGCCTAGTTTCTGAATGCTTCTGAGGCTTACGTGTGACGTAGGCATTGAGCTTCTGGGCAACGTGAGCATTTGGGTGTCTGTGTACATGTCCAGCTGCTCATATCTAGGTATCTCAGGGACTTTAACGGTGAAAAGTTAGGCACCTGGAAACTAAAGTGGTAGGCAACAGCTGAAGGGAGGTTATGTGAATGCAGGTGGCACCTAAATGTTGGACTTAAGCACCTAAAGTGGCCATTAGCCACTTGAAAATTCTATCCTAATTTCATTTGCAAGGGGGTGGAGAGTTAACAGAAATATGCTGGAAAGTGGGTACAACATGGGTGTCCTATTGATGTGCTGAGTTGGCACATCCCCACTGCCACTCTGCCGTCAGGGTTCCCAAGAAGCTGCTTTCTTTTCCCTCTCTTTTCCCAATCTACTCTTCAAAAATCCGTGCTACTAGGAGACTAGAGCATATTCATTGATTAATAATTTGTAGAACTCTTATCTAAATGCCAAGCCATGCAATGTTACAGTGCTTTACTTAATGTGAGGTCAAAGTAAAAATACTCAATCTTTGTAATTATTAGGTCACTATTTCCTTTTCTCCAGTTGCAGTAAAGGTATGTCAGTGTTAATTGGAGAGCACTTTTCAATTAATAAGACATAGTAGCCAGTGAGTTGATAATACATACTTTACCTATTGTGGGTCAGGAGGTCAAAGGACAAATACCATTCAATACACTATCGATGAATTATTATCTATAATTCATATCCTGCCATATCATATTGTAATTATATTTTTTCATTAAAATACACTGATTCTGTAAGTATAGTTGTTTCTATCTTGTATGAGAAATAGCTGAAGGCAGAAGCAAACAGCTTAATATCAAGAAAAAAAATATAAAGCCTTTTTTCCTGAAATTTCTTTTCTTTTCTTTTCTTTTCTTTTCTTGGCAGGAAGAGTATATGATGCTAAAGCACTTTTTGTTTGTTTGTTTGTTTTTTAAATAAATTCAACTTTAAGAAGTGCCTGAAGGTCTCTCTATAGCTTCTCCCTCCCACCCAAGGTGAAAATGAAGACATGATTTATGTGGGAATAAATCAAATACTTAGAAGCACAAGGATTTAGATTTGTGCCCACACTTCATTCTGCTGGAGCAGAACTGCAGGCAGAAATTTTTGAGATACAGTAACTCCCCACTTAACGTCCTCTCGCTTAACGTTGTTTCAATCTTACGTCCCTGCTCCATTACAGAACATGCTCGTTTAAAGTTGTGCAATGCTCCACTATAATGTCATTTAGCCACCTGCTTTGTCGACAGCTGGCAGCCACCCTACCAGCTTCCCTACGTGGCTGCCCCCCCCCCCCGCGCCTCCTGCCCACCGGCGGACCCCGCAGATCAACACCTTCCCCCTGTTCCCCCTGCCTCCTGCCCGCGGCAATCAGCTGGTTTGCAGCATTCAGGAGGCAGGAGGGAGTGGGGAGGAGCGAGGACTTGGCATGCAGGCTCCCTCTGCCTCCTGAATGCCGCAAACCAGCTGATTGCCTCAGGCAGGAGGCAGGGGAGGGA
This sequence comes from Trachemys scripta elegans, assembly GCF_013100865.1. Lineage (NCBI taxonomy): Eukaryota > Metazoa > Chordata > Testudines > Emydidae > Trachemys > Trachemys scripta. The sequence goes on along the minus strand of NC_048298.1, from coordinate 259,844,469 downwards.
GGGGGGAGAAACGAGGATGCGGCGTGCGGAATAAAGGGGGAGGAGATGGGGGAGAGAAGAGGCGGGGTAAGGGTGGGGGCTTGGGGGAAGGGGTGGAGTGGTGGGCTGAGGGTTGAGCCCCCCGCCCCTGGTGCTTGCACAGTAGGGGAAGCTGCCGCTGCTGCTGCACAACATGCTTCTCCTAGCCTACGGCACCTTCAGCCTCCTTGCCTGCCTCATTGTCTGCAGTGCCAGTAAGCTGTGCCTGTGTGGGGTAAGGCGGGGGCACCTCCCATTGCTTCATACTCAGCAATGATGATTGTAGTATAATGCGTCTGACGAAGTGGGTATTCACCCACGAAAGCTTGTGCTCCAATACATCTGTTAGTCTTTAAGATGCCACAGGACTCTTTGTTGCTTTTTAGAATTAAATTGTTTCTTTACAATTGTTTAAAACTTATACCTATATGAAATTGCTTGTTTAAAATTGTTTAAAATGCCTTTTGTCTGGAAAAAAAATTTTCCCTGGAACCTAACCCTCCTTTCCCCCCAATTTACATTAAATCTTATGGGGAAATTGGATTAGCTTAACATGGTTTTGCTTAAAGTCACATTTTTCAGAAACATAACTACAACGTTAAGTGAGGAGTTACTGTACAACTTGAACTCACAGAAAGGAAGAACAAGACTTGGTCCTTCTGCAAATTCATGCTAAAATTGTCTGGGGTGGCCTTGACAAATAACTGCAGTCATTTGATTCCTATAGTGCAACCTATAGTGCATATGAGTCAGCAGTGTGCCCTTGTTGCCAAGAAGGCCAACGGCATATTGGGCTGTATTAGTAGGAGCATTGCCAGCAGATTGAGGGAAGTGATTATTCCTTTCTATTCAACACTGGTGAGGCCACACCTGGAGTATTGCATCCAGTTTTGGGCCCCCCACTACAGAAGAGATGTGGACAAATTGGAGAGAGTCCAGTGGAGAGCACCAATATAATTAGGGGCTGGGGCACATGACTTACAAGGAGAGGCTGAGGGAACTGGGGTTATTTAGTCTGCAGAAGAGAAGAGTGAGGAAGGATTTGATAGCAGCCTTCAACTACCTGAAGGGGGGTTCCAAAGAGGATGGAGCTAGGCTGTTCTCAGTACTGGCAGATGACAGAACAAGAAGCAATGGTATCAAGTTGCAGTGGGGGAGGTCTAGGTTGGATATTAGGAAACACTATTTCACTAGGAGGGTGGTGGGAAGCACTGGAATGGGTTACCTAGGGAGAGGTGGAATCTCCAGAGGTTTTTAAGGCCCAGCTTGACAAAGCTTTGGCTGAGATGATTTAGTTTGTATTGGTCCTGCTTTGAGCAGGGGATTGGACTAGATGACCTCCTGAGGTCTCTTCCAACCCTAATATTCTATGATTACATGGCTCAGTCACAGGGAAAACTATGTTGCATCATAGTAGGTGCAGTTTGGCTAAATAACCCTGCCCTTAAGAGAGAATGGGGGCAAGTGGTGAGTTGCAGTCACCTCTTTGAGGATTTCCATGTGTCCAGGCATGGTGCTGCCATGGTCTTCGGCTTCTAGCATCCCTTGTAGGATATCTTCCTGCCTCTGCAGATATTCTGTGGCTCAGTCAGACAGTCTAAAACCCCTTCCAGGATACAACAAACTCAAAATGGAGAAATTCCTTGTTCTTCAGGGCCAATTATAAGCAAAATAGTTTATCAATCTTCCTGGCTAAGTTCCCTCCTCAGGACTGGGTGATCAGGGGTTCTTCTGACTCCTTCAATTCATTCTGGTCAGCAATGTGCCTTGGCCTAGCATTTTTCCTTTGGCTCAAGCCTAGAGAGTGTCTCTCCTCAGTCCTCTTTTTTCATACAGGAACTGCTAACAGCAGGCAGCTCATTTTATTTTGCCCTTTAAATTTAAATTGCCCTTTGATTGACTGTTGCTAGTCCCCAGACTTCACTGGTTTCCAGAATGGCTGCTCCCAGGATGCCTGTCTCGGCAAGCTGAGAGGTTAATATTCACTGCACTTTTCTTCTCAGAGAACTGTTTTCTGAGGCAGGGTGCAGCAGGGTGTTCGGTAGAGGCCATGAAGGCCTAGTACACCCTCGAGTTACCATTCCCGTAAGGCAATGCAGTAATAGAAGGAGCAGTCTAATATTGAGCTTACTTGAAATAAAACATTTCAAGTCAGTTCAACAAATCAACATATTGTTTCAATTTTTTCAATGGAAAGTCAAAACATTTTGGTCAATTTTACAGAAATCATATTGTCAATCAAAAATAATTTTGACTGAAAATTCCCTTGCCAGCTCTACTTCTGAGTTTGGCTTGCCTTCTAGCAATTGGCCCAATATTAATGACAGTTAATAGAAGTTTTCCTTTACTTTAAATGGCACAGAGCTGCACTATCCGAATAAGAAGTTGTGCCCTGTTTCCTTATGCTGCATGTGTGCAAATTAGCTAACACTGGAGAATGTGTGTATATATATGTAAAAAATCAAATACTACCTTTGTTAGAGATAACAGCTGAAAGAACAACAGCTAGTAAGAGTTTACTCCTAACCATCTGCAAAGCCTTATTTTACTCCAGGAAAATCTAACTAATACAACAGAGTTAAGGGATAATGTGACTCTCCGTCATGTTTAATACATTAGAGTGAGTATGGGCCTGGTCCAAACCCAATGAATTCAATAGGCATCCTGTTATTAACTTAAATGGGGGGTTGAATCAGGACATATTTAAAATATTTCATTTTGGTGACAGATACCACCACACTTTATTATGTCAGAGTCTAATATGGGTAATGAATCCCAAAAAGATAAGTGGCCCTATCCAATACCCACTGTAGTGAATAGCAAGATTGTCTTCGACATTAATGGGTGATGGATTAGGTTTATGCTGAATTAATGCTGCTGTTTTGAATTCTTAGCCTATTTGTTCTTACAGTAATCCTCAAATTTTGCATGAAAAGCTATATAGTGAGATTCAAAATTGTGTTCACTTTTTTGTGTGTTTTTAACAAAATTAACAGAATGTCTTGCTATATTACATGTTGAGTCTTTTTTCATCAACTGGATGGGGCTGGTCCTAGCACACTGCTCAAACACCCCTGGACATATTTACTAATGAAGCCCATGACTGGAATAGCAATGTTTTATCAGTTCAAGATTGAAGTGGAATGAAAGAGGGTTTATGGAGTCATTTGATTTGTGTAAACTTGTACTAACTAAACTTGTCTCTATTCAGCACTGTTAGTCTTTGCTTCCTTTTAACATTGTTTGCCCAGAATCAATTTTAAACAAAAAGAGTTAAAACCAACCAAACAAAAAATTCTCCAGATATGTAAGAAATCAGATATTTTAAAAACACGAGGATGATTTTAATGCTCTCATTTATGGTTCTCCAAAGCTTGCTATTTTCCTCTGCTATTGATACAATGACAGATTCTCAGATGGTATAACAAAGGGCATGTTTTCAGGACCGCACGTTCAGTTCTGGAGTGAGGGCTTCCTATTGCTTAAAAGGAATATGCTAATCAATTTAAAAGCATCATTATCTAGCTCTTTATGGATACCTAGCCGGTTATTCTTCCTGTTGGAACAATAGTGGCGCTGAGATGGGGATTTGTGAGTAGCAGAAGTGAAGTGGGAGGAATAGAGAAATGATCAGGCTTTGCTTGGTGTGTGAGGGCTTCTGTCCTCTACTTTGGGTCTTAAAGAAAAGAGCTGAAGACAAAGGAGCATTAGAAAGTTATGTGATTGTGTGGGCATGGGTTTTTTTGGCATGACACCAGTGCACTGAAATCTCTTTATCTCAGCAATACACAGAGAAGAATTGGGAAGTACTCCCTCTTTGCATTTTCTCAAGACATAAAGTTGATGAATAGGAAAAGATACATGGAAAGCCACTGATCATGACAGAATTTGCCACACCAAAGACAGAGATGTATCAATTTCCAGTGAAACTCCATTCAAATAAGTAAAGTTACACCGGGATAGGCTTCACCCAAAGTCAGGGACTAGGTCAGACAGGGTATCTTGCTCCAAGAAATAAATGTTTTCTCCTTCTATGGCTTACTGTAATAACTTCTAAGTGAAATATGTATAACATGAATAGTTTATGTAGTATCTGTGGGCATGCTTTTATATGTAACTTAGCTATTGATTGGATATTTCCAATTTAAAAGAAAAATGTTCCTGCAAATTCTTGCAGTTCAATTTAAAAGCAGATATGAAAGAAGCAGAAGCTCAGGAGTTTGACTTTGAATTTTCGAAGTAAGAAAAAGTAGTACTAGCTAGAAAGTAAGAAGAGAATCTCAGATAGAGCCTGGAACAAAAATTAAAAAATAAATTCTCCCAAGACCATGACCATGCTGTCAGACCCGAATACTGCTTTTACTGATTGTGGGCTCCATTCAACTGCAATTAAAACCAACTGGAATATTATCATTGAACTCCATGGGAGTTGGATCAAGCCCTGTATGTACTTCTGGTTACTCTAGTTCACAGGCTGAGACTCCTGGGGAAATGAATGAGACCCTTGGAAAGGGTCTACTGGCAAGGACTATAAAGGGGACAGTACACGAAAGAAATAAAATACATCAACACAAACCCCAGCAAAGAACTGACACCCCCAAAATTAACAGAACAAAGAGGACTTTACTGGGTACAGGAACATAGGATCTGGGGAAGGAAAGTATTAGGGTTAACTACTAAATACTAACAAATAAACAAATTTCTCACCTCCCAACACTCACAACCCCCATCTACCTCCCTTACACCTTCCCAGTTATATGGTACCCTGAGAATGTGTCCTGCAATGTGTCCTGCAATGTGTGCTGCCGCTCTTTGAAGATTAGCTAGCTTGAACAGAAATTGATCCTCTTACTGTGTCTTTGCTCCTGAGCAGGGCAGGATCCTTTGTTGGCTCCGTGGTCTGGAGTACTCTGGGAGTCTTGGCTCTCTCTTAGCAGCCAGCACTGGGTGGTCTCTGCATTATCTCCCAAAGCAGTTGAAAGACTCACTTTGTGGTGAGGGGAAGCTAAGTAGAGACTCCCTGAGCTGTTCTGCTTCTGTCTCAAGTCCCAGTTGCTAGACCCAAACTTGAAACCAAAATTAAAGCTAGTCTCAAACTTTGTCTGAGTCAGGCTGTCTTCTCCCACTGGGGGGCTGAGCAGACCTAGCTCAGCAAACTTCTTGTCCACATCACCCAATGCAGACACCTCCATACTGGTCTCAGCAGGAGTTTTAGTCCATTCGGTCAATACCCCTGACTGGGAGCATTCTAGGCAATGTTATCTGATAGCCATTATTGTTGTAATCCATAGAGTAGAACCCCACACCACTTGATGCTCATTCCAGAGTTTCAGGAGCTCCAGGTAGGGGGTTACATGTATTGCACAATAGAATATTGTTAAAATGCTGCTACCATTGTTCAAAAGAAACTAGTGCTCCTGCTGAAAATTATTTTCAATCAAAACAAAACTACTATTCCCAGAACATGCAAAACTACTTTTCCTGAATAGAATCAATCTCCCTGCTAGAATTTAACTTTCTACCCTTAGTTGCTATGGCAATCATTGTTTTTGAAATGAATTAAATTGTAATAATTTTATAAGAGAAAGTGTATTCTTTTATCATTCCTCATACTTGAAAGTGGATCAAACATTTTTTTCAAACTTTACCAGAGAAATCACCTGCAGGACCAGACCTGGAAAACTTCAGCCTAGTGAGTGAGTGTTTCAGAAGCGTATATGTATCTCATGACTAATTATGATTTAGGGCTGAATTCTGCCACTTTTATGGCAGGTCTACACTTAAAATGCTGCAGTTGGTGCTGCTGTAACACTTCAGCGAAGACGCTACTACACTGATGGCAAAGCTTCTCCCAGTTAATCTGCCTCCATGAGAGGCAATAGCTATGTTGATGGGAAAAGCCCTCCTGTTGACATAGTGCTGTTTACTCTGGGGGTTAGATCAGTATAATTGTCACTGAAGGGAGTGATTTTTTCACATGCCTGAATGAGGTAGTTATATACCAATATAAGTTTATAGTGTAGACCTGGCCATAGTGGTATTGATTAGTGCCTTACTCTGCAAGGAGCCCCACTGACTTGAGTGGGTATATTGTGCTTTTACCTTTAACCCTAGATAAAGGATGGTTCAAACCTTGCTGGACTAGAAAAAAACGTGGATGGAATTGTGACTGAGAATTACTAATGTAGCTGTTTGATCTCAGCCAACAAATGGGGTGTTTTTACCCTGCTACTGAGAGTGTTTCCCCCATCATGGGTAGACAGACACCTGCTTCTTCTGCATAAGCTAGCATGTTAAAAATAGAGTGCAAATGGGATAGCACACAAGGAGCCAGAGTACAAACTCTCCCAGGCCCCGGGTGTCTTGCCCCAGTGCTACTCTGAGCTACACTGCTATTTTTAGTGTGCTATCTCAAGCAGAGCTAGCATGTGTCATCCATGCTGGGAAACACACTCACTCGCAGGTTAGGAATACCCACTGGGGGAACAGAACCAAGCCTCCACCCATTTCTTATCCCTATGCATCCATTCCATGTCCACTATCATAGAGAGTGGGGAAAGAGTGGGAAATTAGCAGGTACACAGCCTCTGTTCTCCGACCTCGCTTGTAACAGAGATGTAGGCATACTGAACAGAGAAATGCAGAGACATTTTACTCTTCCTTAAAGCTTCCATGTGGCTGCATTGGGCTGGCTACATCGTTTCCCTATCGGACTACCTACAAAGTCAGGTTCTATTCTGTGTAAGGGTGGCAGAATTGGGCTTTCAGGAAGTAGTCCAAGGGAGGTTACAAAGTCAGTAGACAGTGACAATCCTTCCAAAAGGTAGTCATATGTTAAGAAGAATAAGATGTTCTGATAATATTTTTTTCTGAAGACCCCAGTTTTCAAGAGAGCTGGTTGGGAATTATTCAACTAAATATATTTTTCATAAGAAAATGTCAATTCATTGAAACCTATCCTTTTCAAAAGAATGGATCAGTTTAGACATTGTCAAAATGAAACATTCTGGTTTGCCAGTTACAAACTGTTTTGAAATTTAAGCTAGTTATAGTTTAAAAAATTAAACTATCAAAATCTTTTGAGCAGAAATGAGTTTTTTTCTGGAGGGAGGGGGTTCAGTTTGTGCAAATTTTCAAGATTTTGAGTCATCACAAGTCATGACAGGACATTTTTTCTGATAACTCAAATTTCAAAGGGATAGGAAAACTGTTTGCAGTCCAACCCAAGTATTCATTTACAGCTAATATTGACAACTGAACCATAAGAAGGAGTGTGATTAGAAAACTGCCTCTATCTATTGAAACCTGGCTGAATAGATAACTTGTGCTGCTTTTTATGTAAGTCAGCTTGCATCCTGTCTCCTATCCTGTTTAGCATTTAACAGATTAGTTACAACAGAGGGTGTGATTATCCTTTAATAAGAGCAACAGAGAACTTCAGGCAGTATGGTGATCATGAGATAGTCACTGTGGATTTACATGGTATTGGTTGTAGCTGGATGTTTCCAATCCTCTCAGGTATTATGATTTCAAAATTACCACGCTCCCTGATGTTATCTTATCAGTAAGAAGTATGTTTAGTTTTGCATCGACAAATGAATAAAGCAAATTATGGCTAGATATTGTCAGTATAATTCCAATCCACAGTCTGAAAAAATCTATTTCTGCTTATGAAAGGATATAGCATGGTTTGTAACAATAAAAAAAGCTGAATGATAAGGAATTATTCTGACATGTGTCATAGGTTTTCCATACAAAAATAGTGACCTTGAATTTTCACCTTGAATGTCCTATATCTTAAATTAAGGGAAAGAAATGAGAACAAAAACAGAGTCTACAGACATGCCATGTAATGTGCTGTATCACCTCTCCCTCACAAATGGCAGCTATAACAGGCAGACTCCTCAGAAAGAGATATGTGCAGTACAAAGAAAGTACCAAATTACACAGCTACATTAGTTAAATAATGTGTGTAGTCTTGTGTTGTGATCCCCTCAGATGTCATAGAATGTATACAGTTGGGTTAGGTCAGCATTTCAGATTGCTAATCTTCAAAAAGCCATAAATTTTCTGTCAAAAATAGTTCTCCAATCAGCCCTGTAAATAGTTATTTTTCCTGAGTTGGTATTGCCTCAGTTCTGTAGGACAGTGCTAACAGAGGTGGTTTCTTAAGGATGATAGTGTTGGGGTTACTAGGCCTGCCTGAGTCAGAGTTCTTCCATGTTTAAACTGTCCTTCCATGTTTAACTCTGATCGACCTTAACAGCCAAGGACAGGAATTGGAATGTGTAAATAGCTAGTTAGCAATTACGACTTTGCTCATTTCAGGTACCAAAGAATAATGATGAGGTTGCCATGTTTCTAGCTGGGGAAGGGGTAATAAACTAAGGGTAAATAGGACCAAATAACTGTTTAGAGAGAAGTTACTAACAAGCTAGATTTATAGCCCTAGAATGATTTAGTTGCTTAAATGTATAAACATGCCTNTTGCTCCACCCCGGTATGTTTATTGGCGTGAAGCACTCCGGGCAACGAACCTCACTGTTGCTGTCCTCGGGCCCCTGTGCCGGCAACAATAGGTTCTGAATATCTGTGGTCATTAAAGATCCCATGACACTCTTTAGAAAAGCAGGTGGTATTGTGATCAAAATCCAGTTTAAGTAAATGGATTTAATTCTGCAGATTTAAAATCCCCTTGCAATTTCAACTGGAAAAGGTACTGTGCACTGGATCATGTTCCAGGGGTCAAAGGAATTCTCTATGCTTCTATCCATAGTTCCCATATAGAAGGGAGGTCAGAAAAAGCGGTTCCTTCCTCAGTTCTTCATTCCTTCCAGATTATACACAAAGAAATCAGATAGCATCAAAGGAAGGTGGAATTATGCTTCTCACAACTTTTAAATTTCCAAAAACTACTAAGTCAGCATCTGAAGGAGCCACATTTATCTTCCACTTCTTAATATCTTGAAAAGAAAAAGGTACCCCTTCTGATTTATGTGAGAATCCCCCCCCCCCCCGCCGGCGCCGCATTTTGCAATGACTTTCCTCCGCTGTGACTTTCCTCCGCTGTGCCCTGGATGGAGCAGAAAACATGACTGTGTGTGTGCAACAGTTTCAAAATACAGCACTTCACTTTGCCACATAACACAGGTGACTGCGGTTTCATGGGGGCCATGCTAAGATTAATCAAGCAGGGCAAACTGCAAACAATGGGGCAGACAATCCCCAAGAATGGTAATCATTCTAATACTTGGATTCACCAAGCTAGCAACAAAACAGCTTCTATAATACCTTACTGGTTACTCAGAAGCCAGAAATAAAGCAACCCCGCATTTGGGCTTCCACCCAGACAGCCAAGTCAAATATGATGAGGATTACTGAAAATCTTGTTCATCATATAAGAAGTTCTACCAATCCCAAAGGATTGGACACATTTTCCACCAGGTCAATGAATATTTCAGAGCTTACCCAAATACATGCTCATAGCTAATTCTTATTAACTAAACTAAAATGTATTAAACAAAGAAAAGAAAGAGAGTATTGGTTTAAAGATCCTTATACATCAAGTCATAAATAGAGTTCTTAGTTCAGTTTCATAGTAGAGATGGTGAGATTTAGAGTTGCAAAGAGTTCTTTCAGAATAGGTCCATAGGTTCAGTCCAATTTCCAATATCAGGGTGATCCAGAATGGAATTTGAGACCTCAAGCTTCCCTTGATGGGCTAACGCAGATTTGAAATGAAAGGATTGGGTCCCAAGAGTTTTTATAGAGATTACGGCAGGCTATGATAGCCTCTTGACAGCATGCAGTCCTTTGGTGAACAATAGTGTCTTTGAAGTAACCTCAAATTTCCTAAACATCACTGGTAATTAGCTAAATGGATTAACATAAGGCAATTGCCTATCTCCAGCCATTTGCAAGTGATTTACCACAAACTTCAAAGAGAAATTAAGACAATGATATCGCTACATTTTCAGTTCATTTAAAGGTTAACATCTTTCGATCTCTGAGTTAACAGAATGCAGAGATAGACAGGAACTATTTGGTTACATTGTTAACCTCAAAAACACAAACATTATCTACTAATATGTTTCTAAAGGTTGAATCTGGGTTGTGTAACCCTTTCTGGCCCTGTGTCACAACATGTGTTCACCAGCATTACAGTGTAGTCACCCTATTATATTTCCAAGTAGTTAGCTGTGGAGCGTATGTGTTTTCCATTTTCTAGAGAAACAATACACAAAGGTAAAGAGTTGTATTTTTTTTTCATTTTGACTTTGCACACTAGTTCACCCAGTTCTACACAGCCAACATGTGCAACTTACTGGGGCTGGTGCTTGCCCTGCAACACCATATATAGTTTTCCTAATATTGTACTAAACTATAGTACAGTAACTCTTCAGACTTAGCTATATATCCATGGCAATTCCTTGTACGGGCAATTTGTAACATGTTTTGTGATCCTTTGGAATGTAATGTGCCATCTAATGGTAAAATGCTATTATTGTTTGTTATCCATTAATAGTATAATCTTAATTACAGAGGCTAGATTGTAGCATTTAATCACAGCTCAAAGAGCTCCACTGCCCAAACAAAGAACTGGGAAGTGTTCTCCTACAGAGAGGCAGAATATTCCCTGATATCTTATGTTGCATAGGTTGGTGGTTGGAGAAGAGTAATCTGTGATATCCCTTTCCGAGATGGAGTATTTTATCCTTCTGTCACACACCCACATTCACGTGACTGGGCAACTTAATTGGCCAGTGCATAGATGGAGGAATGTATGTCTACTTATTCCCTCCCTCCAAGATCTGATCCTATAATATTACTACAAATTGAAAATAAAAGAAACAGAAGAGAAAACTATTTTCCCTACTATTTTCTTACACATGCAAAATAAAACATGTTAGGAGTTAAAATAGCACTTGTATTGGTAGGAATCACCAAAATAAACAATATAGAAGTAGAGAATAAGAACTGAGTATTTATAAGGAAATATGCGCCTTGGGATTAAATTTCTCATGGTGAAAATATTTCCATATTTCCTTACTACTAACAAATTTAAATGATAAACTTTTTTTTCCCTTTGGAATTCTAAACGCAATCTGCCTCAGGGGACATGGGCTTGTTGCCTGTGCATTGTGCTGGTTGGAAAACAACTGGAGACTTTGAGAACTGTAGCTTTTACCTGTACACAACAAAGAAACAGACAGCAATGAATAAGTTGAGAATCAGGATGTGACAACTGCTGGGAATGGTATTATGGTTCCTAAAAACTGACTATAACTATAGTTTCCAGAAGTCTCCAGGTAGCGGTCTTCAAATTGTCTCCACTTCTTGTTCTCCTCATAAGGAAGTTACCTGGGCTGAAAAAAAAATGTAGTCCCTGCCACTGTAATTATTTCTTAACAAATGTAATTATGTATTCAGGTGCATATAATTACACAGAAAATTGAAGCATCTATCTGCAGATTCCATGTAATTACATGCAAGTACTGACAGGCTGTTAGAAAACTCCATTCCCAATTGCAGAAATAAATACTGTAATAAAATCCAATTCAAGATGTAAGTACATAGATCAATTAGGGATTACACAGAAATAAGAGCTCTCTTTAAAATAGAATGTAGACATGTTGAACTGTGTAGGATTTTGTAGTAAATATCATAGTAAATATCAGAATAACTGCAATCTGACTGCCATTTAGTTAATGTACTGGATGTTAAAAAACATTAATTATAAGACTATAAGGGCCACCATAAGTAACTCAGGCAGTGCATTAAACTTTTGGGCATATGAATGAGTGACCATTGCTAGTATCCCATTCAAACTGTACTGGAACTATAATGCAATTATATTCTAAACTGTCTCCATCTGAATTCAACTATATTCAAGGGTGCATATAGAACATTGTCATTCAAAACCAATGTAATGTCATAAAACTCCAGGGAGAAGGGATAAAAGGGAAAAAGTAAACTTTTTTAAAGGAACAAAAGAACAGTGGGAGATATTTTCTAAGACACAAATATTAGTTAGGCATTTAACTTAACTTCAAATGTCATTGAAAGTCAGTGGGAGTTAGACACCTAAATGCATTTGTGCCTTGGAAATCTCCTCCAGTGTTGTGTTTCTAAAAGAAAACACACCATTCTTCCCCCTCACCAAAATCACTCTCTTTTATTGATTGTTTGTTTTATTTTTGCCCACAAAACTTGCAATCTCAACCTTGGATTAAGAGAAATCAGGGTTGGTCCTACAGATAAAGGTACTTTGCTGTGTTAGAAAAGGTTAGAATCTGTAATAAATGTCAGAATCATAACCACTGTAATAAATGTCCTTGCACTGCCCTACACAGATACCAAACAAGTGTGAGGAAGTAGGAAAGTCAAATTTCAGTTTGGTGTTCTGGTACTTAGCATACTTGTATCTTGTAAGTTACTGCACGAAGTTTAGGAGGGTGGAGAAACACTAATTAAGAACTACAAGACAATGTAAAAATATATGAAGCTATAGGCCTAATTTATCATAGCAGCCATCCATATTACTTACAAGATAAACAGCACAAATGGTAACTATCTAACATTACAAAACAGCTCAGGTCTCAGCTATGCAGATAAGAAGATTTCATGAATCTTATTCTAAAGACAGCACAATTAATAAGACAGTCTTGCTTTGTTAAGGCAGAACAGTTGAAAACTCATTGGTCTTAAAAGCTACAGGAATTTCTGTAACTGGTTAATGTTGCATTTAGCTAACATTACACAATACGTAGCAGTTAACCACTGTGTAATGTTTGAGTATTCACTTTGTACTACTTATCCTTTCACATTACCTCAGGAAAAACTCCAGCAAAGCAAGGAATCTCAAACAACCACCAAAGAGCAATATGCTACCGTATCAAATAAATTAGGTCAGTGATCTCTGGTGGGTAAAAATGTGTTTCAGCTTCATAAATACAGGATCTGATGTATTTTATATTTCCATTAACTGTGTCTGATTATATGTCTGCCTGTATCACAAAATAATGGAACAAATTTGATGCATGTTTAACGTAAATGTTCTGTTGAAGTGTATTTTAAATACATTAACTTTCAGTAGTAACTTCCTCCTCATCCCGTGCTGACCTCACCATTGGCTGCTTCCCAGCCAGGGTTTGTGGGCAGAAAGCTCCAAGGACACCTGCTTCCCTAGAAGCCAGCAGCAGTAGCGCACTATGAATGAATGACTTCTGCCTGAGGGCTATCACTTCCTTCACTCTTTCAACTCAGCATCATACCCGCACACATATGTGATTCCAGACTCCTTTAGCAAACTCCTGTCTGGTTTTAAGATTAAGATTAAGTTGGATAAGTTTATGGAGGGAATGGTTTAATGATAAAACACAGTAGCCAAGGAAAACCAAGCAATGGTACATGAATAGCATAATGGCCAACAAGGGTCAGGCTAGAGACTCTTGCCTATATGCTCGGGGTATTACTGATCGCCATATTTGGGGTCAGGAAGGAATTTTCCTCCAGGGCAGATTGGCTGAGCCTCTGGAGGTTTTTCGCCTTCCTCCACAGCATGGGGCAGGGATCACTAGCAGGAGGGTCTCAGCCAATTGAAGTCACTAAAACACAGGTTTGGGGACTTCAACGGTAGAGTCCAGGGAAGGGTCTTGCGGCCTGCAGCATGCAGGGGGTCAGACCAGATGATCATAATGGTCCCTTCTGACCTTAAAGTCTATGAGTCTATGAGCAATAGCCAGTGACAGATACTGCCTTATGATCTAGGATACAATGTGGCCGGCTGGACTGAACTAAAAAGATTGAAAAAGATCCCATTTTTTTGCCATCCCTCCCACCCCCAGATTCCCTCAGAATGGGTTTAACTCGCCATCAAAGTTTCCTTTGTATTGCAAAGCAGCTGCACAAAAGCAGGATGACGCCCAGGCTCAACTTTGTAGGCCAGTGGTTCTCGAACTTTTTTTTTCCACAGACCACTTGAAAATTGCTGAGGATCTTGGCGGACCACTTAACGATCTTTCCAAATATTATTAGTACTGTTAGCTAGCTATTGTAAAGCACTTTGGATAAAAGTGCTATATTAAAAAAATAATAATAATAAACTTGTTTTGTTCTACAAATAAAAGCACACAACTCATATTTTAATATCAATAGTCTTACCTTTCTAATGCAATGGATGTGCCCTCTCTCCCCCACTGCAGCAGCCCTCATGCTGGGGCTGGGAAGGAGTGGGGGGTCTCTCTCCCACCACAGCAGCCAGAGCTGAGGCTGGGAAGGAGGGCCATCTCTTCCTGGCAGCCGTAGCCCTGGAGCTAGGGAAAGTTGCCTCTTTCTCTGGCCACTGCAGCCCTGCATGTCCCAAATTCCCCCCACCCCCTCTTCTTATCCCACTTCCCCCTCCCACCTACTCCCTATTTCCCCCAAGGCCACCACCTCACCTTACATGTGCGTCTTATCCAGGGTCCAGGCACTTAATTAGTAGAGTCATGCCTGTGGCCCTTCATTCTCTTGTGTGCGGCCGCCCAGGCACGCACCTTAGAGGGAACTATCCGTGAACCACCTGAATGGAGCTTGCGGGCCACTGGTGTTTCACAGACCACAGTTTGAAAACCTCTGTTGTAGTAGGTGACATAGTTCTAAGTAAACTGCTTTGGTCTGGGGATTTCCTAGATAAAAAGCAAAGGGGGTTGAACCGGGGTCAGGGAACAGCATATTTAAGCTGTAAAATTCCAGGAGAGACAGAGGCCCAAGACAGCAGCTTCTTGGTAAATGGGCATTGGACCTTTACCTGAGGTTTCTGCAGCAGGGAATTTCCCATGTGCAGTTTAACCACTTCCAAAGACAAAGGACTTGTGTACATTTTGTAAATAAGCAGAATCAGTAGGAGATACACTGGTTCCATATCACTGAATTCTCCCCCAATAGGAAACTGACCTGCAAGACCATCAAATCTACTATCACTCAGCAAAAGGACCCCAATATTATAGCTATTTCATATTATCTATGTGGTTCCATTATATAGGGTTACCATACATCCGTGTTTCCCCAGACATGACCTTTTTTTTCATCCTCCAATCGCTGTCTGGGTGGATTTCTGAAATCTGAACATGTCTGTGATTTCGAGCTGGGCGGCTGTAGTGTTGCCACTGCTGTATCCTCCTTCCCCGAGCTCCCTCTCCCCTCCGCAGTGTCCTCTGTTTCGGAACTTAAAATAGGGTAATGCTACCATTATAGCCACTTCTCCATATTACATATGACAATTTTTAAAGTAATTTGTTACATTGTACAAACACTCCTTCCCATATGCCCTGATCCTCAAAAAGTATTTAGAAGCCCAACACCCTTTGAAATCAGTGGAGTTCTGTGGAGGAGCTAGGCTTTAGTGTTTTCAAAAATCCCACCTGAATCAATTTGTAAGCTTCAGTACAGGATTTTTTTTTTAATGGTGCTAACAAATTGTTACATGCTGCACTTACTTTAGCAGATGTACTGAAGTTAGACAATTTCTTTGAATAGGGAGGAAACTGAGCCTTCTTTTTTGCAGATGAAATTAGCACCTACAACTGCAGTTTTGCACCTACAAAATTTTGCTCACAATTATGCACTTTTAATTCTAATGTAATTCTATTGATTTCAATCATTTCCACCATCTTTACACAGAATTTGTCCAAGGTATGATATATGTATCTAATATATAGTCACAATAATGCTTATTGCTTTTCTGCGCACCACTTTTCCAGTAAGGCAACTGTTCCCATGGGTATATTCCTGATTGAAAGCTACTTGTCTGGAGAAATTAGATGGGGTTTCTCAACCTGATTGTTTCCAACAATCAGTTACTAATTATTAATTGTTATAAATGATAATACTTGTTTTGTTTTATGAGTCAAAATGATCCTTTAACTATAAGACTCTCCACTAGGGGCTGTACTAAGACTACCTAAATTCTCCCTTCATCTAACAGTAAGTTAGAATCAAACCTATATCTGAACATAGAAAGCCAGTGCTTTGATCCATTGTGTGGAATACATAAATACAACTTTCAGTGAAAAGATGCTTTTGAGTTTTTGCATTATGAATATTTATAACATATTTTCTCAATTTACTGCTAGTTTTAGTTGTGTTAAGTTGACCCAGTTTGGGGAAAATAAGCCCCCTGCTTTATGTACCATTATCAATCACAGTCAGCATTGTTTAAAGAACAGAATTTGCCTTCTTATATTAGGATGAACCATGCTAACTAGAGGCCTGTTGATGATACTTCAACTGAAGTCAGTGGAGTTCCCCTCCCCCCACCCACCCACATTGGGATCATTACAAATCTTCAGGTTTTTGACATTGATCCAAAACTTGATGTTCTTATTCAGAAGTCTAGGCAAAACTGTCAACATCACTGTATACAGTGTAGTTGTAGAAATGTTGGTCCCAGGACATTACAGAGATAAGGTGGGTGAGGTGATATCTTTTATTGGACCAACTTCTATTGGTGAAAGAGACAAGCTTTCAAGCCACAAAGAGCTCTAATACCTTTCCCAGGCCTAAAGAAGAGCTCTGTGTGGCTCAAAAGCTTGTCTTTCTCCAGTGGTGCTAGTAAAATCCATGTCTTACCAGTACTGGGGAGCACAAGCTTAAGGGGAGGCACATGACCTCCCCACGTGACCCTCCATGTGACTCCTCACCACATCGCCCCCAGCCCGGGGTCACCACGCTCTCCCCGTACCCATCCCATATCCATCTCATGTTACATGGGGAGGTGTATGGGTGGGCTCTGTCCTCCTCCTGCTGTGCCAGAGACAGGGCTGGGGATACGAGGCTGGGGGGCAGTGGTACAGCTCCCAAAGTAGCTGCTGGCATTCTGCTCCTTTCCCTGCTGCTCCTCCCAGCAGGGAAAGGAGCAGAACTACTAGCCATGCCCCCTGCCCTTCTAGGCACAGAGCTGCGTCTCTGTCCGTGTACAGCAGCAGCTCCGCCAGAGACAGGGCTGGGGGAGAGGGGAAGGCTGGGGGCCGGCGGTACAGCCACCGGAGGAGATGCCGGTGTTCTGCTCCTTTCCCTGCTTCCCTTCCTCGGCTGGGCTGCTGCTTTGTCTTTCTGGTACCAGCTATAAATAGCTTGCTGGTACGGCGTACCAGAGTGTACCGACCTACTTGCACTGCTGTCTCTCTCACCAACAGAAGTTGGTCCTATGAAATACTTTAATATTGTTGGGAGTTTTGCCTGAGGAGGTACTAAGGACTATTGGAGGGGGTCCATTATTTCTAGACAAACACACACTGCCTAGCATACACACACACAAACAAAAAGGGTGCTCCTGAGAAAATGATAGAAATATCTCTATGGGACATTCATTATACACTCCCAGTGAGGAGCTCTTTGGGACACTGACAAGTGGAAAGCTGTGGGAGTTGAAATAATTCAGCACCTCTGTAAATCAAGTCATTTCTATTTAGATGTGGCACGGGGTTCACTCATTGCAGGTGGTATCTCCTCTGGCCATCCTGGGGATTAGCTCTACCAGGCATTGAACCCTCCTCTGGTATTGTCTGCACTCATCCTGTCTTGCCCTGTAGCCCTTCTCGCTCCAGGAACTGCAGCCTCCTTTTCATGACTTGGCCAGGTCACCATACATGTTGTCCTGGGGGTGATATAAGAAGTCTTTCCCAGACAAACCATCCCTAATCTACTGTCCTCTGCCTGGCCTGTGCCACATCTCCAGTGGCTGGTAGGGGAACCCAGGCTCACCCTCCACTACAGGTTCCAACTTAGAAGCCATCCAGTCAGCAGCCAAGGCCTGCACTGTCCTACCTTGTTGCTTTCCCTTGAGCCTTCTCCTACATTCCTAGCTCTGCCCCGGGTTCACCAGCCTCTCAACTCTCTCCTCTCATCAAGTGACTCTAGACTACTTCCCTGCAACACCAGACACCCCTCCTTTCTCCCAGGGACTGACTGAAAACTCCTTCCCTTCTGTTGCCAGTTGCCCTGCCTCTTCCTGCCCAGCTGAGCCTTTTCTAGTTAAATCCTTACTCCCTGTCTGCTTGTCCAGGTACAGCCTGGGCAGTTTATTGTCCCTCTTAAACCTTCCAGCCTTGTGTGGGGTGGACACCTCATTACAAGGTGTCTAAAGATGGATTTAGTGGCCCACTTTTAGACACCTAGGTTTGAAAAATGTTGGAATACAATAATATAAAATCAATACAAATACCTTTTAAAAATTAGAATTTGTATGTGGTCTGTTAAATATTCTATACCCTAACGTCCTCTATGGTACATACAGTAAACAATAGCCCATTTCTTAGTATGTCACATATTTAAATAAAGTGATTAAATTGGTGTACATATAGTCTGTGTATATATAAACTGTGTATTATATGTGTATATATAACATTATATGTGTGTATATATTTGTGTATTTATATTTAATATCTTAAAATATTTTCATGATAAACAATGCTCATATAGATAATGGGCTCTATATGAATGTTATGTTTTAGAGTACTTCATAGCAATATATAAAATATTCTAAAAAGTGAGTATACTTGGTAACTCTTCTGTGTTTATTTTTCTTTTCTTTTTTTTCCAACAATGGTCAAAGGTTCATTGCTGGAGAATATCACTTCCAACAAGAAACGGAGAGTGCCAGTACTAACATTCCAGATGTAATCTGATTGAGACCCCAGTCATTTTAGTAGAGCTTGGTATTAACATAGACACAAGTGGTTTTCTATTATATGAAAACATTACACCTGAAATCATTCAGCTGGTAGTAGCATCTGCAGTAGCATAGTATTATTGCCTGTGGAAGCCACTGATAAATTTGAGGATCAGCTGATACTAGATGTGTTCTTTAGCAGAGATGTGCACCCAAAGTAGAAAAATGTGCTTTCTATCAGTTCCAGTTTGGGAATACTTGCTTCAGAGTGGGGGAGAGACTGGAAAGCCAGATTGCAGTTTTTAATTCTTTAGCTATCAATGAACTTTCTTCTAACTTAATTTACTGTATTTATTAATAATTCACAAAATTGGAAAAGCCTTTAAAACTTTACATACAGCTTTCTGATAAGGAGAGAATAGGCTTACACTGGGTCTTTGAGCGCTTAATAATGTAAATAGCATAGGAAATTGCAGTACTCTAGTAATATAACAGTAAAATCTGAAGAATCCTAAAAATGTATGTTCATTTTGCACTGTTTTTGCTGTTTGTGACTGGCACTGACAATTAAATGAATTCCTTGGGAGATAATGTCAAGGGAAAAAAGTGGAAAAACGTATGATTTTGTACTTCCTCAAGCTAATGGCACACCAGATTTAAATAACTAATAATCGGATCTCTAAGATGATATGCTTACAGAAAACTAAACAGCATTTCTTGTATTGTGTCCAGAATCTCAACTATCACGAATTTTAAAAAAACGTCCAGCAGATGGAGATGTTTACTCTCAAATAAAGATAGTATTTTCCCTTCCAGCTAAATCTATTATTTTCAAACAAGCAGAATAAGGCTAAAAACTCCCTTTACTTGTTAAATATTCAAAAATTTGGGATATTAAGTCAATTATTTTTTTAAAAAACAATGCAATGCTATATTTCAGCTTCTGTTTCTTTTTTCATATGCTTCCTCTTACAGGGAATTTTGTTGTGTTTATATGGATTTGTGGAAAATTCCTACTGATATATTCATCTATACACTGAAGGACTTGTTCTCAATAATCACTTTTTCTATTTTAAAGAAACATTATATTTTATTGAATTGACATAAATAATTCAGAAAAGGCAGAAATGTTCATTAAATATTTATATTCTGTATTTGGGAAAAAGCCAGATGATATAGTCATATCATTTCATGATGATTAAATAGTTTCCAAGCCAACAGGAACTCAGGAGGATGTTAAACAGCAGCTACTAAAGTTGGATATTTTTAAGTGAGCAGATGCAGATAACTTGCATTCAACAGCTTTAAAAGAATAGATGAGGAGCTCTCTGGACTCCTAATACTGATTATCAATAAGCCATGGAACACTGGGGAAGTTCCAGGGGACTAGAAGAAAGCTAATGTAGCACCAATATTTTAAAAAGCATAAATGGGCAAACTGGGGAAAATAGCAGGTGAAGAGGGGTTCAAAATTAATGATGCTAAAACAAATATCCTTTAAATGCAGGCATAGGGTGACCAGATAGCAAGTGTGAAAAATTGGGAGAGGGGGTAGGGGGATAATAGGTGCCTATATAAGAAAAAGCCCCAAATATTGGGACTGTCCCTATAAAATCGGGACATCTGGTCACCCCATGCAGACATCAAGCAGTCAGATCACATTAGAAGGCAAAAATATCAAGAAATTAGAAGAACTCATCTACCTGGGCAACTCAATATTAGCCAACCAAGACCTCACGAAGGAAATTATATCGGGGACAGGAAATTTACTAAACTCAACAACATATAAAAATCAAAGATATACAGCACCAGAATGAAACTGAGAATATCAGTGCTACCATATATCTGTGAGACCTGGAGATCTACTAAAATATTCAACATTAAACTAGACGCCTTCAAAAATAAGTGCCTTTGAAAGATACCGTGCATTGGTTGGAAAGACTTCATCACCAACAAAGAGATTAGAGAAATCACCACCAGCAGCTCATTTTCACCAGAATCGGAAGGAAGGCCTGAATATATTTGGGGCATATACTCTGGGTGCCAACACACAGACTACCACATGAAACCGTGAAGTGGAAATAACTGGTATGAGGAAATGAGGAAGTCCAAGAGAAACCATAAGAAGAATCCTTAAAAGGAAGGGCAGAGTAGTTGATCTCAGTACCATAGAGCAAATGGAAGCATCAGCAAAATGACAGAAAGGAAAGTGGAAAATACACATTTCCACCCTGTGTACCATTATTTGTGTGGGAAGGATGTTAAACAAACAAAAACCATGGGATGACCACAGGTAATTATACACTTGTCAGCTAGATATCAATCTCAGGAAAAATAACTTATATAGGACTTAATTAATAAAGAATTTAATCAATGGCAGTATAATTAATGTCAATCCACATGGATTTGTGGAAAACAGATCTTGTCAAATTAACTTGATATCCTTTTTTGATGAGAGTATAAGTTTGGTTGAAAAAGATATTTATGAAATATATTTAGACTACTGTAGGGCATTAGACTCAGGAACATAAGATGTAGGACTGGAAGGAACCTCCTGGGTCATTGAGTCTATGCTCCTGCTGTCACAGACAATCCCATCATATAATCCCATTCTTAAATTTAAAATTTATGACATTCTGGTTAAGAAACTGGAATCATACAAATTAAATGCATATGTTAAGGGTATTAAAAATTGGCTGATAAGCCTCAAAATGTAACTGGAAAACAGCATCAAATTGGTTAAATTTCTAATGGGTTCTCAGGAATTGGTTCATGGTTCTACACTATTTAACATTTTAATCAATGACCTGGAAGAAAACATAAAATTGTCACTGATAAAGTTTGAACGTGAGACAAAGATTATGGGAATGGTAAATAATGAAGAAGACAGGTCACTGATACAGAGTAGTCTGGATTGTCTGGTAAACTGGGCACAAGAAAACAATATGCATTTTGATATAGCTAAATGTGTGTGTGTGTGTATATATATATATATATATATATGTATAAACAAAGAATGTAAGCCATACTTATGGGATGGGGACTCTATCTTGGGAAACAGTGATTCTGACAAATATTTTGGGGACATGGTGCATGATTAGCCAAACATGAGCTCCCAGTACGACACTGGCCAAAAGAGCTAATGCAATCCTTGGATGTATTAACAGAGGAATATTGAGTAGGAGTAGGGAGGTTATGTTACCTCTGTATTTGGCACTGGTGTGACTGCTCTTGAAACACTGTCTGCAGTTCTAGTGTTCACAATTCAAAACAGATACTGATCAATTTTGGGGAGTTCAGAGAAGAGCCACAAGAATGAATAAAGGATTGGAAAACATGACTTATAGTGAAAGACTCAAGAAGTTCAAAGTATTTAGCTTATCAAAGAGAAGATTGTCTATCAGTACCTACATGGTGAACAGAACGTTGATAATAAAGATCTCTTCTGTCTAGATCAAGTATAGCAAGATTCTGTGGCTGGAAGTTCAAGCTAGACAAACACCTGTCAGAGATTGTCTAGGTATCCTTAATCCTGCCTCAGCAAAGACTTGATGACCTCTTGAGTCCCTTGCAGCCATACATTTCTA
The DNA here is from genome assembly GCF_013100865.1 of Trachemys scripta elegans. Lineage (NCBI taxonomy): Eukaryota > Metazoa > Chordata > Testudines > Emydidae > Trachemys > Trachemys scripta. The sequence goes on along the minus strand of NC_048298.1, from coordinate 259,822,212 downwards.
TGAAATTTAGACTAGAAATGCAGCTCAAATTTTTAACAGTCAGAATAATTAACCATTGGAACAATTTACTAAGGGCTGTGGTGAATTCTCCATCACTGGACATTTTTTTAATCAAGATTGGATGGTTTTCCAAAAGAGGTGCTGTAGTTCAAACAGGAATTAATTTAGGGAAGTTCTGTAGCCTTTGTTATGTAAGAAGTCAGACTTCGTAACCACAATGGTTCATTTTGGCCTTGTAATATACGAATCTTTTAAAAATATAATGAAATAAGCAAACAAATACCCACATACCATCTTTATTAACTACCTTTTGAAATATTGGAGCTATAGTAGTCTGGGGTATTTTGTGAATATTGAATAAACACAGAACATATATTTGACTTTATAATTATAAGAATCTTTCTTGGCTTTCAGTTTCATTATATTTTCACAATAAAGAATTTAAGGGATAAAATTCTCCCCAGATCAAAGGGCCAGCCAAAAAGCTATCACTTTAACACCACTTATGCCCTAATTTAAGAATGAAATTGTGAATCAAGTAGTGCTTATATCTTGGATTGGCCCTTTACATGGAGGGAGAGTGCAGGACGAGAGAACAGTGGTGGTGGTTTCAACCTAGATAATTAAATATCATGCTTTTAAGTATATTGTGACCTTCCAGCCATTAAGAATAGTGAAACTCAATGAGATGATGTCTCCTATTGCCATACGCTGCAGAATACTTTGGAGGACAATGAAAATATGTGAAACCATGGTACTGATTACCTAAGTACCAACAGGTGATTACTTTTTCTGAATATCGGGACTGTCATTATAAAATCGGGACATCTGGTCACCCTAGTTTGTACTCATTGCCTCTTGTCCTCCCCTCTGTTGCAAGAAAGAACAACTTTTCTCCATATTTTTATGGCAGCCTTTCAATAATTTGAAGACTGCTATCATGTCCCCCCTTAATCTCCTCTTTTCTAAACTCAACATACCCAGTTTCTTCAGCCTTTGATCATCTTTGTCGCTTGCCTTGGTTCCTTTCCAGTTTCTCCACATCTGGTGTTAAATAACACAGGACCCAGAACAGTCCCAAAGGAACTCCACTTGATACCTCCCTCCCATCTGACATCATTCTGTTAATACTTACTGTTAGAAGAAAAAAGGAGCAGGCTGACTCAGAGGCGGATTTGAGTAGATGGGCTTATTTATTGCAGTACTTGTTCCCCTGGAGCCAATTGTCCAGTAAGCGCTGGATTAGTTACATCACATTCTTTTTGTTTAGGTTAGTATGTACATGCCTTCATTTATTACAACACCCCCAAACCCCTTATTAAGTAGTAGAAACACCCACTGTTAGTAAACCCACCTCTATCTATTGCTCATAGCATTACACATACTTTTGCCTTGAACATACATTTCTTTGCAACAATTTGTTGCCATAAATCTTTTTTTTTTTAGCAGTTCCCAGGGGAGGGAGGAAGAGGCCGTGAACAGTTCTCAAGGGAGGGGGGGGGTAGGGGGTCCTAAACCCAGGCTGGTTCATGTAGCTGGGAAAGGGAGGAAGAAGATAACTTCCTTTTACTTTCTTCTACACAAAGGGCATTTTTCTGAAGCCACATCTTTATTAATCTTTAGGAGCAACAGAGAAGGGAAAAATCTGGCAACTTACATTTTAAACAAAAAAATACTGAAAAAATTTGCAACTTATTTATTAGACATAAAAATATTGCCAACATATGCCTTTGTCCCCTAATACCATGTCAGCACATTAGCAGCTTATTATTATACTTAACACTAAAATATCCCAACAGCTACTCTTTGTTTGCAGTTGTTTGACCAGTTCTGAATCCACTTAATGGTAATTCCCCCAAGCCTCCATTTCTCCAAGTTATTTATCAGAATGTCATGTGGTACTGTGTCAAAAGCCTTGCTGAAATCCAAGTATATTATGTCCACCTCATTCCCCCTATCCACCAAACCAGTTACCCTGTCAAAGAAGGAAATCAATCTGGCTTGGCATGACTTGTTCTTAGTAAATCCATGCTGCTAGTGAGTACCTTTTCATCCTCCAGGTATTCAAAAATTATTATTTTTTTACATTGCTGTGTAGATTCCCAGGTATCGAAGTCAGGCTGACTGGTCTATAGTTTCCCAGCTCCTCCTTTTTGATATTTAATTTGTGACAGGTTCAACCTGAAAAAAATCAGTTTGTTGAATTGAACTAAAACATTTCATTTTGAGTAGTTTAATGTTAATTGGCATCTGACTATAGTGCTGTGGTGCATCATGGGAACTGTAGTCCAAAAGTATTTTTATGCTGAATCTGGAATCCTGCTTCCCAGCTTGGGTGACTAGAAATATCCTAGCTCTGCTCGAGCTTGCACCCGAAAAATGGCTGCATAGCCAGGGGTAGCATGGGTGGTGGCCTCCCGAGAATGTAACCAGAGATCCAGGTGGGTTTGTACTCAGGTGGCTACCCCAAGTAGCCTCCTGTGCTACTCCTGGCTACACTGCATATTAGCTTGAGCAGAGCTGTCTTGTGTTTGTCTCCCTGAACTGGGAGGCACACCCTGAACTGCAGTGTAAACATACACTTTGTGTTTCATGCCCCTATTCTCTCATATGGGCTAGGCTTCTTGGCTGGACTACGTCTCCCATGATGCACTACAGTGTCCCCTCTGACCAAAAAGTATGGTGCACCATGGAAATCACATGACTATGGTCCATCAAGGGAGATGTAGGCCACCTAAGGTGCTCAGCCCACAGGGATGTATGAGGTATGAGGCATGTGAACTACAACTCCCATGAGGCACTGCAGCACCATAGGAACATGCAGTTAACTGTTGAGTTGAATCAAAACATTTAGATTTGAGTCAGGAATGTTGAAACATTTTGTTTAGATTTAAAATTTTGAAACAAAACATTTAGATATTTCTGACAGCTTCAACAGGGGAGGCTAAGAGAGCCCCCACACCAGAATGTCCTCAGCACTCACCTGACAAGTGTTAGATCCCTATTCAAATCTCTTTGCCACCTCAAGTGGACAGGGGAATTGAACCAATGGTCTCCCACATCCCAGGTGAATACCCTAACCACTGGGCTAAAAGTTATAAGGGAACTTGCCCCTATCCCTGGCTTCTTGCAAAAACAATATAGGTGCTTAGCACCAGGAGAGGGTTTGTAGCTGAGAATCCCAAGTGGAAAGAAGTGCCCCGCTGCAGCCCAAACTGAGGAGCTGAGCTCCCTGAAAGGAGCTAGGCTGAGGATACACCCCTCCCCTTGGCATTCCAACTAGCTAGCCTAGGTGAGGAGCTGCTTAGTGTGCTGTCTTCTGTGAATCCCATTCTAGGGTGCCCATCTCTCACCATTCATTGTATAAGATCCTAGGTGCAGAACCCAAGCTTTGTAAATCCCAGTGACTTTCTAGGCCAGGGATCGGCAACCTTTGGCATGTGGCTCACCAGGGTAATCCCCCTGGCAGGCCATGCCGCGTCCGCAGGTTTGGTCGGTTGCGGCTCCCACTGGCCGCGGTTCACAGTCCCAGGCCAATGGGGACTGAGGGAAGCAATGCAGGCCGAGGGATGTGTTGGCCGCCGCTTCCCACAGTCCCCCTTGGCCTGGCACGGCGAATAGCGGCCAGCAGGAGCTGCGATCGGCTGAACCTGCAGACGTGGCAGGTAAACAAAGTGTCCTGGCCTGCCAGGGTGCTTACCCTGGCAGGCCGTGGGCCAAAGGTTGCCGATCCCTGTTCTAGGCACTCAAAAGTTAGCCATGGCAACACTCAGCATCACCATGCTAAATTCCTTTATGAATCTAGCCCTTTGTGTCGTGCTCTTTTCTTTCCTCCCTGGGTGCTTTCATCTACTGCTTCCTGCCAATATGTGCTTCTGTTCACCAGTAGTGGCTGTGCCAGAGGACCACTACGAGCTCCCTCACAACGGTACTTTGTCAGCACTAGCAGAGCCATTGGCACAAGAAGTCAGGAAAACAGGACTGTAGTGATAGGTTCCTTCCTTAATTAATTATTCCTTGCTGGAATAACTCTCAGCTTAGAGTTTTGAAAGTTGTTTTAGTAAGTTTGACTCCTGAATCAATCTCAATTTTCTTACAGACAGTCATTCAAAAACCAAAGCAGCAATAGTATTCCTATTTCAGATCATGATTTCCCTATGTATAACACTACAGAAGGCAGCTTAATGTCCTGCTAAAGCCAATATAAAACAGGAAAAAATACCCTTGTCTAAGAAGCTAACTCTGAATCTGAAACTTTTTTCAGATATGCTGATTTGTTTCCCCACAGTCTTGGAACCATCCCCTCCTCCTCATGTATCTTTCTTTTCCTGAGTTAATTGCATCCCAAAGCAATGCCACTGCCTTGCATAGTGAAACCTGGTCATATTTGAAGTTTTGTAATTTCCAAGCATGACCTGATTTCTGCAACTGGCGTGTGCAAAGTAACTGCAGTAGAAACAACACAGCAACTCACCAATGTACATTGACATGCTTTTGTACTTTTAATAACCAGAACATCTACTCAGCTGTTTCCTGTACTTAGCTTTTCCTGACCATGTGCAGATATATATTATTCACTAGAAAATTAGTCAACTGTTCATTAATACTCAAGAGTCCCACAGCAAGCTGTTCATTAACTTGCTAACAAACTATTATATTTCTTAGTTGCTCAACCCAGTTGTTGATACAGATTAGAATGTCATAGAAGTCAGTGGGAAAAGAAAGAACCATTCATTCTTATACAGTATGGAATTACGTGGACTATGACTACCGTCTTAATCCTTTCCCCTCCTTCCTTGTTTACTTTCACTTAACTTTTTAAAAATTAAAGCATCTTCTAAACATCTTCACTAATGGATTTTTCAGTTTAAATCGGGGATGAGGCAATGACTGATATTTGATTTGTACATGAATCTTAATGTTTAAATACATTTGGTTCATCAAAGCCTGAACTGAGAATAGGTATAGATTTTGAGTACCACACTGAAGAGTTGCTTGGGGGTGGAGTTAGAGAAAGGGAAGACTGGCCAGTGTAATTGAAAAAATATATATATATTACACCGCCCATTCATATATGTACTTAGGAAATTATCCCAATATTTTGTGTTTGATGATCCTAGCTACACTAGAAGAATATGATGTGATGGAGGCCATGGAAGTACACATGCAGTTTTGTAAACCTTTCCAAACAACATGAAATGTGCCCATTAAAAACATATAGAATACATTGCATTCTCTAAAGTGCACATCTCCCTGCACAGTCTGAAACCTGGTATACCGGTATATTCTGAGACACTAAATTATGGGAATCTATGTAAAATCTCCCCCTTTGGATGCTGCTATTTATTATGCTTTTCTTCTGTATCTTTTATTTGATGTCTATGATAATCAAAGAAAGAATCTGACAGAACTACGTCCATCAGAGTAGTGTTCATGCACCGTTAAAAAAAAGGGAGAGAGAGGTGTAAGTGTCACGCTCTCTGGAGTACCTCATGACCGTGAGTGCCTACCTAATGGCAGACTGTCAAAAATAGGGCAGACATTCCAAACTGGTGGTGTGTTCTATAATTAGATTTCAACAAGCCATTAACAAATGTGAACTCATGGATCACTATAACATGGACTCATGGGAAGTCTATCTTGCCACCAAGACAAACTGGATGGACTTGGCGATAAATGGTCACTTACACCAAAAAAATCACATAACATTCAGGTTGCTTCCAGTCTCAAGACACCAGTCACTTATCTCAAATCAGTTGGTACCCAAGATTTTGCACCAAAACAACACCTGTAGCCAATTCTTTAAGAAACTATTTAAAGGTTTATTAACTAGGAAAGAGAAATAAGAGAGTTATTTACTGTTAAAGCAACCAAATATATATGCACACACACAAATGAGTTATCATCTAAATTCTAAGAGTGACAGTGTTGTAATGGTCTGTCAATTCAAAGTATCTTTCAGAATGGACCCGGGGCGGGAGGGGAACCCTGGGAATCTCTGTCAGTTTAGAGCCTCTGGCCCTGTCAGAGTTCAAACAGCGAAGACAGAGATGAAAAATTTTCCTGTGACTTTGTTTTATTTCTTTCATTCAGCTTCCAAATCTATAGGACAAGCTTCCTTGTATGTAGCACTTCCAAGGTGTGATAAGGCCATTAACCAATCCTTTGTATTGAAATGTTTCCTAATGGCCCATCTGATTTTGATAATCATTCTGGATAGGCAGAGGAGGGGGAAAGGAAGGGGAAGTGATTCCCATGCCTAGGTTCACACGTTCAGATCAACAAACAATTTCATTATTATAAAGAAAAAACTTCCATATTTTTGATAGCATGGAATAGAGACATTACAAATTAGATTAATGAATGCAGCAACTCCGTAAACTGTTTAAAACTTGGTTAACCAGACTCTGGAAGGTGGCTGTGGCATTAATTAAAGAAAATGGTAACATTATGAACTCAGAGTCCCATATCAGTGATGAAAGCAGAATTTTTTGTGTGCATCCTTATCTGAACCGTGACAGAGTCCAGTCACCAAAGCAGTACCTCCTGCTGGCTGTTTCAGGGTGTCAGGGCTGTATCCCCACTTTGACCTTTAGGGTACAAATGTAGGGGCCTGCGTGAAAACTTCTAAGCTTAACTACCAGCTTAGCTCTGGTCCGCTGCCACCATCCCAATGGATTCTCTCCCTGGGAAGCCTTGAGAGACCTTGACCAATTCCCTGATGAATACAGATCCAAACCCCTTGGATCTTAAAACAAGGGGAAATTAACCATTCCCCTCCTTCCTCCCACCAACTCCGGGTGAATACAGTTCCAACCGCCCTGGGATCTAAAACAAGGAGAAATTAACCATTCCCCCTCCTTCCTCCCACCAACTCCTGGTGAATACAGATCCAACCCCCTTGGATCTAAAACAAGGAAAAATCAATCCGGTTCTTAAAAAGAAGGTTTTTAATTAAAGAAAAAGGTAAAAATCATCTCTGTAAAATCAGTATGGAAAATAACTTTACAGGGTAATTAAACTTAAAGAGCTCAGAGGACTCCCCTCTAGTCTTAGGTTCAAAGTACAGCAAACAAAGATAAACACTCTAGTAAAAGGTACATTTACAAGTTGAGAAAACAAAGTAAAACTAAGACGCCTTGCCTGGCTTTTTACTTACAAGTTTGAAATATGAGAGACTTGTTTAGAAAGATGGGGAGAACCTGGATTGATGTCTGGTCCCTCTCAGTCGCAAGAGCAAACGAACTCCCAAACAAAAGCACAAACAAAAGCCTCCCCCCAAGATTTGAAAGTATCTTGTCCCCTTATTGGTCCTTTGGGTCAGGTGTCAGCCAGGTTACCTGAGCTTCTTAACCCTTTACAGGTAAAAGGATTTTGGAGTCTCTGGCCAGGAGGGATTTTATAGTGCTGTACACAGGACAGCTGTTACCCTTCCCTTTATAGTTATGACACAGGGATTAGCTCTCTCAGACAGCACACCCTATCCTGGCGGTGCCTTTCTCGCCCTTGTTTCCGCTTGAGACCTCAGTCCAGGAACCGCAGCATCATTTTCATCACTCAACCCTCCGGTCGTGCCACCCTCGGTGTTTTCCCCCTTCCAGCGAGGGAATCTCACAGTTCTATAGTTCAGCCACTTCCCCAGTGGCAAGTGTAAGTGGGGTGTAATCTGGGCCCGCCCACTATGGGTCCCAGCCCAGGGACCCTGTTGATATCAGCCTCTCGCTGCTTCTCCACCAATACTATTTCAATTCTCTGGCCACTTCCCTGCAGCCCCAACACCTTCTTCTCCCTCTTCTCAGGGCCTCCATCCCACAAGTCCCAGCAGCCAGCCAGGAGCTCCCACTTGCTTCCCCGATCCTTGCCAGCAACTGCTCGATCCAAGGTGCTACCTACCAGCCCATGAGGAATACAGTCCTCTCTCCTTGGACTCGCTGCAGCAAGTGACTGTCTCTGGCCCTGCAACTCCTTTTTATATAAGCCTGTGGAACTCTGATTGTCTGCTCCTCGCACAACCTCCCTAGGCTGCTTTTAACCCCTTCCTTTCTGGTGTGCTGTGAACAGCCCAACACCAAAGGAATTTGCCAATAGCCTTGAGTTAAATCAAAAGAGCTGAGTTATTTAGCTTTGCTAAAAATGGCCAGTATATCATAAGTTCTAGGCATGCGATATACATCTGGTACTGAAACAGCACTGAGTTTTCTATTGTCAACACAAAATCGTATAGTGTTGTCTTCCTTAGGGACCAAAACCAGAGTTGACACCCAAGAGCTGGCAGACTCTTTAATTACTCTTAGGTCTTTGTTTTGTATTTCTGTACAAATTTGTTCCTGAACCTTGCAAATGGCTCTGTAAGGCCTGCTGGGAGGTTCTGTAAAGACTGTATGAATTTACAAGTGTGTCTTCCCTGGCTTGTTAGAAAACACTTCTTTGTATTTTTGCAGCATTGACAATATGTCTGCCCTTTCATCTGGTGTTAATGCACTGCAGATATCAGTGCTTTCCAGAGTTGAGTCAGTTTGGACTTCAGCCATTAAATCAGTGAGGTGGTGTACCTCAGTTTCCCCTTCTACACGGTAGATCATTTTTACCATTGTTTCTTGCTGTGACAGGCTTTAAGTTTGTTTTCACATACTAGCTGTGGGACAGATTACCATGAGGCTTTTTAACATGATATTTTAAACAGTCCTTCCCAAGAATTTGCATTTTGTACTTTCTTACAGGGCATAAAATCAACACCAAGTCTCCCATTTCAAAAGTGTGTTTACACATAGTTTTATCACATCACAGTTTGGATTGATTGTCTTTAAGGTTAGATTGAACAATATACATCATATCTTTTAATTCCTTTTTGAACGTTTGTACATATTCAGTAACCAGCTCTTTTTGCCTTAGTGTCCCTGTCATGTTGTCTGGGGTGGCTCACAACTGTGAGTGTCTACCTCAGCGCAAACTGTCAGAAAACAAGGGCAGACAGCCCAAACTGGTGGTATGTTCTATAATTATATTTCCCCCCAAGCCAGTAACAAATGTGAATTCCTGGATCACTATATTAGTCTTACCATGAAGTCACAAACAGTATGCTTAGACTCTCCAGCCTATCCTACCACCCAGACAAATTGAACTTCATGATAAACAGTTACTGAAACCTAAAATCAGATTGCTCCGAATCCCAAGGACCAGCCACTTACCCCGTATCAATTAGTACTCCAGAACTTACACCAGCGACAATGCTGGCAGCCAATTCTATAGTAAGCTAACTAAAGATTTATTAGCTAAGAAAAAAAAAGGGAGTTATTAAGAGGTTAAACCAGATAAAATATAATAACAGCTAAATCACGGTTTATAATTCCAAATGGTGTCAGTGACACAATAAACTGTCAGTTTCCCAAAAGTCTTTCAGGGTTATCCAGAATAACTCTGGGGATCTCCATCTTCTCGTTCAGTTATTCTGCCCTGTTAGAATCCAAACAATCCAGTGATAAAGGATCTTTCTTTAAATTCATATTTATAGTATCTTCACACAGAAAGCAAGCTGACAGTTTCGTGGGCTTTTCCTTTGATGACAGTACGTGAGGAATGCAGACAAATAGGAGATCAAATGGGGAGAACCCCATTGATTCTTGATGTATTTCCTTATAAGCAAACAGCAAATATGGCAATAACTCATCCCAATCTTGAACCCTCTTATTTGCATACATTCCCTGCATAGATTTTAGGGTCTCATTGAATCTTTCAACCAAAATTTGTTTCTGGGTGATATGAGGTAGCTTTTAGTTATTTCACCCCACATAACTTTCATAGCTCCCTAAATAGCTGAGACATGAAATTTGACCCAGGGTCAGATAAAATCTCTTTAGGGAAACCCACTCTACTAAAGACAGTGAGAAGTGCTCTTGCTACAGATTCTGCCTCAATTGTTAGACGGAGCTACTGCTTCAGGATGTCTAGTGGCAAAATCCACCACCACCAAGATATATTTTTCCCTTTGCCCTCATACATGACTCTTGTATTACAGTCCAGGGGAGTAGAGGGACTTTCTGGGGTCCTGTAGGTCTTTTTGGTTTTTGACGTAGTTCACAAGGTCTGCAATAATTCCTCACATCATTCTGTGTTCCTAGCCAGCAGAAAATGTTCTTTATCCTGTCATAGGTTCTTTGTGCCCCCAAGTGACCAGCAGAAAGACAATCATATGCTAACAGCATTAATTCCTCACAGTGCTGGGTGGGCACAACTAATCGCTTATAGTGTTGCCCATGACTCCCCCGCACAGGAGCCTCCCATCTTCTTCAGAAACTTCTCACTGTTTTCCCTTCCTGTCCCATCCCACAGAAAACACTCTCTTATGCTGTCTAGAGTGGGGTCTATCCTTTGTTCAACAGCAAAACACGGGCAGTTGACATCTGAGATGTGCCAGGGGTCATCCCTTCCTCTGGACCCAAAGGCATGCTGCTTTTCTCTGCCATGCAGGAGCCAGCCTCAGCCCCTCACCTGGAAACACTCTTTTTCCTTCTGCTGCAGAGGAATTAGACAGACTTCCCTTTTCTCCCTCATCAGTTTATTGGACTTTACCACTTCCCTCTGGGATCCCAGCATAATATTCTCTTTTGCCATGGGTCACCATATTAATAGTCTTAGCCATATGCAAAATATCATTCCCAACAAGCATATAAACTGGGATACCACCCAGCACCCTTTCTGTCAAGACACCTGCTAAACCTTCCCATTCTACATGCACCTTAGCTTATGATTACAGGAATGTTATGTCTTCCCATTGCCAGAAGCTCACCTTTTGGTCAGATAGCATGTCAGTTTTTTAAACCATGCTTCCCTTGACCACAGAGGTCTGGGTTCTGGTGTCTTTCCACACAATGCTTTCCTTGTTATTTACTCTGGCAACCTTCAGTCCTCACAAAATTCATCATATAACCTGAGGGTGTCTCTGGAGCGCCTGTGTTAAGAACAGTTGTATTAATATGGGTTGGATGGGGCTTAGTTTCTTTTAGCTTAGGGCATTTATTTCTTAGGTGATCAGTGGAGTTACACTGGAAACACTTCATAGACTCTCTTCCTTCACAGGAAGTTTGTGATGGGGATTCCCAGGAGAAGAACAATTCTTCTCCTGGGCTCCCAGCCACTCTCCTTCTTCCCAGGGGTAAAACAAGATCCCCCATTTACACTGGGTTTGTGATCCTCCTTTTGTGACTTGCAATCATTGATATCTGTGCTTACGTAAAGTCATCCTCCAGAGTGGCCATTTCTAAAACTGATGTTGAAGACTTATCCCACTGGCTATTCCTTACATCTTCAGTGCATATGCTTAAGAAATGTTCTTGAGCAATGAGATCAAACAACAGGTCACAATCTTCAGCCCCCTTCCCTGCTACCACTTTCTCATTAAGGCCCACATCTTATGCGCATATTCACTATGACTCCTGCCAGTACATTTTTTTGAGATTTCTAAATTTTAACATATACACTTCAGGAGTAATTTAAAATCTTTGTTAAACAGCTTTCTTAAATTCAGAATAAGTCAACGCTTCCTGAAATGGCATTTAATTAAATACATTCAAAGCTTAACAGACAGTTTTGCAAAGTGTGGGAACTTTCATGATCTCAGGAATCTTATGAACCTCACATAGCCTTTCAAAAGTGGTAAGGTATTCTTCAGTGCAGTCTGATTCCTTGTATTCAGGGCACAACTTGTCCAAGCGGAGGGTTCCTTGAGTGGAGAGAGAGGTTGGTGACTCTGGCATCTGTACATGTTTTTCCTCTCATGTCCTAATTATATTTCCCCTCCTTCTCCTTTTCTTGGGCTTCTTTCTCTCACAGCTCCATGACTCATTAATGCACAGCTGTTTCTCTCTCCTCTTTTAGCTTCTCAGGTTTTAGGGCTCTCTGATAGGAATCTTCCTGCTCCTTAATCCTCATCTCCATTTGCCACTTTTGGTGCTCGTGTTACCTATCAATGTCTTCTTTCTCCAGCCTTGCCAATTGTAGCTTTGCAGTTGTCTCACTGTTGCTCATTTTTATGCTTTATTGTTTTTTCCCCTTTACCCAAAATAAGCAAACAAAAAAACAACAAATTGTAAACTTTATTTGACTTTGCAGCCACCACATCTGAGACTCACTTAAAAATTGCTATACTGGTGCTTGAAGTGTAAACCTCATTTAAAATAACAAGCTGCCACTGTAACATACCCAAGGTAAAGTCTAGACTAATGAGTGGCTGTGTCACCATTGCCCTCTTACCTGGGGTGTCCTTTACACTGCTTTGCTGCTGTAGCCTCCAGTAATGATGTCTCACAAACAGCCTTCAGAATGCAAGTCACTCCCAGCTTATTCTGTGCATGTGCTGCAGCCAGCCAGCCACACTTTGTTAACATTGCAGAATAACCCCAAAACACACCCAGTCCTAGACTTCCCCTCAGAAATGTATGACCTGTATTCCCAGACCTTGCCTGGACAATACAAGCTTATATAAAATATTATATTTTATTAATAGCAATGACATGCAAACATTGTATTATCCCAAATGGAGTTTCCCATACACTTAAATTCAAACACACTGGATTAGATAAAACAATGAAACAAGTGTATTAACTATAAAGCTATAGGTTTTAAGTGACTACAAGTAATGAGGCATAAAAGTCGGAAATGGTTCAAGAAAAATAAAGATAAAATACAATCAATGCCTAACTTAACAAACTGTCAAATTCAAAGCAAAGTTTTCCCCACCACATGATGGACAGAGAGAGAGAGAGAGAGAGAGAGGAAGAGGGGTACATTGGGCTGTTTGTCCCTCTTTTTATAGTGTCAGGTGCCACCTTGGAAAAGAAATCTCCAGCTGAGATTCAGGAGACAGAGTCTACAGGAAGGGATCTTCCCTGCTGCTCTTCCTCACCTGGTGGAGCTTCTTTTGTTTCCCTTTGTGACAGATGGCCAGAAAGAATTAAGCATCCTTCAGGATAAATGGCCCAAATTCAGCCTCTATGGACAAATTGGCAGATAATGTTTGTGGTTTTGTGTGTTTGCATATATATTGTTAGAGGTTAACAATGTAATCGAACAGTTCCTGTCTATATTGTATTCAGCTAATTCAGAGATCAGAAGGACATCTTAACATTTAAATGATCTGAAAATATAGTGATATCACTGTATTGATCTCTCTTCGAAGTATATAGCAAATCACCTGCGAATGGTGGAAAACAGGCAATTGCCTTATGTTAATCCATGTAGCTAATTACCAGTGATGCTTAGGAAATAGGTCTACTTCAAAGTCTCGATGATTGCCTATTGTTCACCTAAGAACTCCAAGCTATCAAGAGACGGCCTGGAACTGTATAAAAAACACCTTGGGTCCTGATCCTTTTATCTCAGATCTGCTTGATGCTTTATCCAGGGGAAGCTTGAGTCATAAGACTGAGATCTCCAGTCCCACCTGGATCACCCTGGATATGAACATTGGCCTACAACCTATGGACTAATTCTGAAAGAAGTCTTTGTAACTACAAAGCTCACCATCTCCACTATGAAATGGATCTGTCAAAACTATACTCATGTCTGTATGTACACTGATACTGTATGTATACCAATTCTCTCTTTTCTTTTTTAATAACTTTTTAGTTTAGTTAATAAGAATTGGCTGTAAGCTTGTAGTTGGGTAAGATCTGAAATATTAATGAACTTAGGAGGTAATGTGTCCAATCCTTTGGGATTGGTAGAACTTTTTTATATTATTAATAAGATTTTCAGTAATCTTCATCATATTTGACTTGAGTGTCTGGGTGGAAGCCCAAGGTTGGATTGCTAATGGGAACTATGTTTTGGCTAAATCTGCGTAACCAGTAAGGTATTATAGAAGCTGTTTATGCTGACTTGGTAAATCTAAGAATTGGCATACCCACCAACTTTGGGGAATGTCTGCCCCATTCTTTGCAGTTTGCCCTAATTAAGTAACCTCACTGTAGCTTCTGTGGGACTTATGTCACACTTTTCCTGCTTGATTACTCTATTTATTGCTTAAATGTAAATTAAGCAGAGGACACAATACTTTCTTTGAGACAGCTCTATTTGCCATCCTCAGTTTGGAACATGTGTCAAGATCATCATATCGTGGTATCTTATAGAACGTTGCCACACATATTTTATAAAGACAGTATTGACCAGCAAATTATGAGTTTTCAGATGATACCTTACACAGCATACTTTGTAGAAAGATTATTACAACAGCGGGTAGGGTGTAGACACAGGGGTATATTATGTCAAGAGCTGGCATATGGTTTGCCAGTGCCACAGTAAGAAACAAATTGACAGCCATTGGCATACCTACCCGCCACATAGCCACTGGGCTTTGAAATTCACTAGTACCAATCTCTCTGTGACTGGTATGAGAGGTATAGTAAAATAATGTTTCAGAGTAGCAGCCGTGTTAGTCTGTATCTGCAAAAAGAAAAGGAGTACTTGTGGCACCTTAGAGACTAACAAATTTATTTGAGCATAAGCTTTCGTGGGATACTTCATCGGATGCATAGAATGGAACATATAGTAAGGAGATATATACACACATACAGAGAACATGAAAAGGTGGGAGTTGCCCTATCAACTCTAAGAGGCTAATTAATTAAGAGAAAAAAAACTTTTGTAGTGGTTTGTAATAACACACATTATTAATTAAATAATCCAGTTTGTCATATGGAAGATGGTATAGACAAGAGACATCCTGATCTTCTTTAAGAAAGTGTTACAGGCCTATCCCTGGCTCTTTTGAGCTTCTAGCTGGGCTCCACTGGTTGCAATTGTCATGCTTTCTAATATGGTTAGGCATCCAAGAGTATCTTCTTGTAAACTGCAGCTTCTATACTTCAGGAACTCAGATTGAGACCAGGGATATAAAGTTTAAATCGCAACTCTCTGTGTTAGTTACACAACAAAATGGCTCCGACAGACTCTAAGCATGAGACCTTGACTATGCCTGCATCATGTGAGAGATTACTGATGATAAATGTCCTCTGGTGATTACAGATGACTAATTTTAAAGAGACAAATTGACATCTCTTGGTATTGACACCTCCTCATCAATTATTGGGAGTGGACCACATCCACCCTGATTGAATTAGCCCTGTTAATACTGGTTCTCCACTTCTCTTCATGTGTCAGTATATTTATGCCTGAATCAGTAATTTTCACTCCATGCATCTGAAGAAGTAGGTTTTTTACCCACAAAAGCTTAGGCCCAAATTGCCACTGGACTCCTCGTTGTTTTTTTTGACAATATACTACAGTACCGTACTGTGTGACTGACTGTAGCTGCTTTGTGTGATCCTTTGTACCTCAAGTAGCAGTCTGGAACCTTGATATTCACTACTGCAATATGATTATGATATGTTTTGTACAAAGCATGCCTTATGAGGTATCATTTGAAGAGTCTTGATCTGTTGAACATTAATATCCAGTTGGATTGTGTGAACTATCATTGTGTGTGAAGTTACGAAGTATCGCTATATGTGTTACTGAAATATCACAGTATGAGAGGCAATCCAGGTTGATGGGTTTGGAGAGCTCAGTGGCCCTACAGTCCAGTTCTTTTGATGAGCTGCTAGTAAAACGTCCAGGAACAATAACATTCCATCATAGTCTCCTGGCTTCACACTAGCTTAACTAATGATAGATAAATGATCTTGACTGATGGGGAGGTGGTGTATCTCACAAATTCCTCTAAGTGTTTCTTCTGATTAGCATCATTTCCGTTTTTTCATAAGTTCAGCTTTATGGCAGTTTTTCATTCAGGCTCTAATTTCCTCTGCACAGTGAGATGCTGTCTGTTCTGGATGCAAAGAAGGTTATGTGTCATCAGAGTAATGCTGGCATTGTAGCCTGTGTCATAGCATGATCATCCCGATAGGATGATTTTTTATTTAAATAAAAATCGTGATGGGTTTGCGACCTGTGGGGTTCCACTTATCATAGCTCTTGGGGGAAGGGAGGAGAGTGGAAAAGCTGCTCATCATGACCCTTTGGGATCTGTTGGAAAGTAATGAGCACAGTCAGTCTAGCTCACTTTCATTAACTGCTGCCAGCGCATATATATGGGTCAGCAATACCACCTAAACAGCAGTGTCAACAACAGCTGATTGTGTAGCATCAGCAGTGTCGCTTCACCTGTGGCCATTGTTATGAGTTCATTCATCAGTGTGACAAGTGACATGATCTGGCCTAAGGCCTGACTGGGTGGGAGTCCAGGACATTTACAGACATCGAGTGATTATGGAGACAGTTCCCTACCATCTTCTTAATAATTTTGTGCAGGAAGCAGGGGCATGAGACCAGGCAGTAATTGGTGTGGTTGTTGATATCTAGTTTTTTTTTTAAAGAGTTTTCAAGCATTCCCTGCAGGCTTTGATCAGCTAGCAGAAGCATATATCTAGATTCCAAATGATAGCATAGACTTCTTTCAGCAGCTTTAGTACATCTATTCTGCAGAACAGAACCCGTTTTGTCAAAGAGGATAGTTGGTACACTGCTGTGTGCTTCAGCACATTTTTCTTGGCACTTCAGTCTTCTGCCTTCATGTTTCAGTTGCTGAGATAATCAGAGAACTATGGTGATATGTGCAGATGATGATAACGGACTTTGGGCCAGACAGAGTGTCAATTGCTGTAGACAGTAGGTGATCATCATATTTTAACAGGTCTTCGGTCTCTTGATGCTTGGGAAAAATATGCCCAGCCAGAGCATTTTGGAAACGTAGAGCCCAAGAGCTTCTGGTTTGTGGCTGCTCTGTATTTGGCTGTGTTTCTACTCAGGAAGGACTGAAGGCTCTGAAGGAGGTGCTGGTCAGACAAGATAAGGGGCATGGAGGTTGTACCCCGTGTCTACCCTTCCATTCAGGTTCAGTTCTAATGTGTAACTTTTCTGAATGAGTGAGACTTGGTGAGTCTTAAAGTCTCTTTTATGGAGATGTGGATCTTCACAGCTTCCTACTAATCCATACAATCATGGGGGGCAGGTGAAGCTTCCCCTGGGGGAGCCTAGCCTGTGCCCAGCCACTTCTGACCAAGGCCCCATCTCTGATGGCCAATGACCTGCCCACTTATTGTTGTCACCCCCCCCCCCCCATGGCCCCAGCCGGGAATGTGGCGCCACCCCATAGCCCCACCCCACCCATGGCTCCACCCCATTAATTCCCTTCCCTTGAGGCTCCACCCCTGTTCGCTCCTTTCCACGCCATTTCCCCCACTCTGTCCCTGAGACTGGAAAAGCTCTGTGACCCCACTGCGGAGAGCTTCTCCAGCCCCAGGGCTGTGGCAGTGGAGATTTTTCCGGGGACCCCAAATGGCCAGGGCCCCTAGGCACTGGGCCCATGCAGTAATCCAACATTGCTCCCCCTATGGCAGGTGAGGTTTGGGGAAGCTTAGCCTCCCCCACCCTCCATTACATGCTACCCATGCATACAATTACCATCTCCAGTTCCAACAGGTAGTAATTCTATTTCATGCTGCAGAGTCAGGCACAGTTCACGTGTGAATTCTATTCAGACATTTCCTTCCATACTAGGGTTTTTACATCCAAACACTTCAGCAATGAGTGCCGTAGAGATGCTTATAGTTAAATAAATATATGTATGTCTATCTGTTCCTGGCAAAGAACAAAACCACTCAGACATAACAAAATTTAACACTGTTTTAATTGTGTCTTACCTTTCGTTAGGTACATTTTTTTTTTTGCACACTGCATATCGTACAATATGTAGAAGAATCCAAGATTAAAATATTTCTTGATTCACAGTAAAAGTGGATTATAATCAGTCACATCTGGCCCTGCCATATTTTTCAGAATGTGGCAGAACAATCTCCCAACTGGCTAGAAAAATGTAAATATATAGTGCACCTTATTTTTTACAGAATGTGACAATATGATTTCTTTCAAATGACAGGTGCTACTATAGAGTTATCATTGCCATATTCAGTGTCCTCATTCGTGATCCTTCTCAGCTGCAAGCCAGTCATACTACATCCACCTGTGCAGTTTAATAGTCTTCTGAAGACGTTGTCCAAACAATGAGATTTTAATTGTTTTCTGAGTTGTTGTTTCCTTTGATATCTGTGAACATGATCGCTCCTTATAATTCTGCTCAGAGCAGTACCTTTCACATGCAAATTAAATTGTCATTTTGTAACAGTTAGTCTTATTAAAAATTATTATTCCCTCAGTGGGCAGAGGCAGCATGGCGGTGACATATGTGTTCTCTAAGAGGAGGGATGGAACATTTGAATGCATGACAAAACTCTGCTTCAGGAAAATAAGTGCATCCTTATGTCTAAAGTGAAACTAAGTGAATTTCATTTTTATCTCAGTTTCTAGGGGTGCCTTGAAGTGCATTCATGAACACACTATAAAGATACAGTGATAATACTATGGTAATAGCAGCTGTGTTTCTAACTAAGTCCCTTGCACTCTGAGTAGCCCACTCTAGGAAATTCTACCCCTAGCTCCGTGTGTAGACATACCCAAAGAGAAAGACAGACAGCATAGAATGTGTGCATACAGTAGGGTTACCATATTTCCACAATCAAAAAAGAGGATACTGGGGGGGAGGAGCCCCACTCTAGCCCCTCCCCTGCCCCGTCCCCATCCACTCCCTACCACTTCTCACCCCCTGACTGCCCCCCTCAGAACCTCCAAACCCCCCGTTCCGTGTCCCCTGACTGCCCCCTCCTGGGACCCCTGCCACTAACTGCCCCTTAGGACCCCACCCCCTATCTAAGCCTCCCTGCTTCTTGTCCCCTGACTGCCCCCTCCTGAGAACTCCCCACCCTAACTACCCTCCTAGGATCCTACCTGACCCCTGACTGCCCCGACCCTTATCCACACCCCCACTCCATATTCACACCCCTGCCCCCAGACAGACCCCCGGGACTCTCATGCCCTATCCAATTGCTCCCCGCCCCCTGACAGGACCCCCAGAACTCCCGATCCATCCAACCCCCTCTTCTCCCTGCCTGCCTCAACCCCTCTCCACACCCCTGCCCCATATCCACACCCCCTCCCCCAGACAGACCCCTGGGACTCCCACGCCCTATCCAACCACTCCCCACCCCCTGACAGGACCCCCAGAACACCCGACCCATCCAACCCCCTCTGCTCCTTGACTGTCCCAACCCCTCTCCACACCCCTGCCCCCCTGACAGCCCCCTCCGAACTCCCGACCCATCCAACCCCCCCTCCCTGTCCCCTGACCAGGTCCAGCTTTAGCAAGAGCCCAGGAATCAGGCTGCGCTCCAGACAGAGCTCCGGCCGAGGTCGCGGGGCTTAGGGCCGGGCCGGAGGTGCTTGGCTGGGCCGGCGCGCTCAGACGGAACCGGGGCCGCCGCCTTGGGGCCCGGGCAAGGCCGGAGCCGCTGGGGCCGGGGCCAGTGCCCGGAACCGGGGCTGGCGCCCCGGGGCCCGAGCCAAGCTGGGCTGGAGCCACTGGGGCTGGAGCCACTGGGGCCGGAACCACTGGGGCTGGGGCTGAGGCCAGAGCGCTCAGCCAGAACCGGGGCCGGTGCCCCGGGGCCCGAGCCAAGCCGGGCCGGAGCCGCTGGGGCTGAGGCCGGGGGTGCTTGGCCAGCACCTCTCGGCTGGGGCCGGGCTGGTGCACTTGGACGGAACTGGGGCTGGTGCCCCGGGGCCCGAGCCGAGCCGGGCCAGAGCCGCTGGGCCAGCCGGGGCCAGAACCGCTTGGCTGGGGCTGGAGGGAGCCGCTCGGCCAGGGCTGGACTGGGCCGCGCCACGCCTCCCCGGAGTCCTCCTCCTCACGGAGTCCCCCACCCCAGCTTACCTGCTGCTGCCCACCTTCCCCTGCTTGTTTTCAGAGTTCCCGTGAACATCTGATTCGCGGGAAGCAGGGGAGGGGGAGGAGCAGGGTGTGGACCATTCAGGAGAGGGGAGGAGAGGGAAGTGAGCTGGGGGAGAGGGGGCAGCTGCAGGGCTGGGCAGTGTGCTAAGTCTGCAGGGGATGGGGGGAGTCGGGAAAGGGCTTTGGCTGCCGAGCGGCGCTTGGCCGCCACTGTTCGGTCTATAAATAGCCGAGTGGGGGGAAATCCCGGACATTTTTAGATTTTTAGAAATCCCCCCCCCGGACAGCTATTTAAAGAATGAAAAGCCGGACATGTCCGGGGAAATCCGGACATATGGTAGCCCTAGCATACAGTCTAGGCTGTAGTCCAGATGAGTTGTGTGGTTGTGAGTGTTTGGGGTCACTTCTAAAGTGTAACTTAAGAACTCTTGAGCCTTGCCCTGAAAAGCTAATCAATGCCATTAAAACTGGATTAAAGCTGAACAATGTGTTTGTCTGTAATAGACAGGTTTTGAGCTGCTAGGGAGAGCAGCTTTCGTAAGCTGCTGAGGCAGTACTATTGAATGTTGAACTTGAATGCTTTTCTTAGAAGCTTCATTCGTTGTTTAATAACATGTAAGCATTTGGGGTTCATCCCTTTATATCTTGTACAGCCAAAACTCTGAGAGTACTGGTTGCTCAGAAAAGTAAGATTGAGCCCTTTCAGTTGCTCGTCCAAAGGAGATCACCGTCGTGAATAGTCTGGATCCCCCTTCATGAACATAAAGACATAATTCTTGTGGACTGTTTGTAGGGCTCCTGTTCACTTATACCATTCAACCTTTAGTACACAAAAGTAATAAGTGAAACTCATTAGCAACATGAAAGTTAATCTGACACACAGAGCATTGTCAAATATGAAAAGTAAGCAATATGTGTGGGGGGGAAACAATATTTTGTCGCTACTCTTCATTTTTAATACTTTGATGTTTACTTTTTAAAATTGCAAGTACATTTTGTTCGGACCAAAATGTGATTTTTTTAGCTGACTTTCTCCCTGTAAGAAATCCATGCTCAGTGATTCTCACAAGATCTATACAGTCACATTGTCTCCTTGTTATATTAGTTGGCAAAGATGCTGCCAGTGTCACTCACATGCAAATATAGAGAGCCAAAGGTCTGGAATTATGTTTTTTTTTTTTTTTATAGTTAAAAATTCAGATACTTAGGCAGTGCCAGAATACTGAGGAGGTTTAAAATGGATTAAACTGAAGTGACTAGTAACATCTCATAAAACAGCCATCCAGCGGGAGACTATATTTGAGAATCCTCCTTTAATGCTAACCCTCATGAGGACAGTTGCTTCAAATGCCTGCAGTGCGATCACCAAAAGGAAATATTGTAAATCCATGGATTATTTGGTTTCAGTACATTCCATATCTTTCTAATACGTTCTGAGCAAAGACATATTGCGGAAGTCACATTTCAGATTGAAACACTATGTGAAGCCAAAGTCACATAACTCCCATTAAGAGGAGTTTTGTGATGGGATCTCCACACACTGCAATAAAAATGTTCAACTGAGTCAAGATATATTTTGACTGGTTCTAAGGCCCAGTTGTTAAGCTCACTGCTTCTTACAGACTGGTTTGTGACTAAAAGGAGGTGAAGATTGCCACAGCCTCTCTTTTAAAGAAGGTGGTGGGAGGAATGGCTTGTAGCAGAACTAGAGAAAGAAAATAACCTTTTGGATGTATACTAAGCATCACATCTATAATATCTGGTCTGTACTGCTTTTCTCTGATCATTCCAGAACATCTAATAAAGTTCTATGTCAAATTGTATGTAAAGACCTTGATTCACTCCTGTACCTGAGGTCCACTCGGTGCAGAAAAGGTGGACTGTGAGGGAACTGTCTACATCTCTAGTACATCTCACAGACGATTCTGTGTACTAGTCTGAGCAGGCCTGTTCTTGCCCTGGCAGCATGAGTTAGAGAAACCCAGGGTTTGCTCTAATGACAGAGTTGTATGCTGGCTGAGAATCAGTAAAGAGGAACTCTGTCCTACTCACTACCCGTTTTTAACATACCCATAATATGTTCCCTCTCTCCTCACCTCGGACATGCTCTCTAAGCTAGTGTAATGGGGTTGGTTGGAACAGGAGCCAGCTCTGGTGCCTTTATATGAGCTGAGAGTTCCCCCACATTAGGAGAACTTTCTGCTAATGAATTATGGACAGAAGCTGACTCCTCCACACAACCTGAGCTGAACTAAGGAGTAGTCTCAGGATGAATAATCTGGCCACCTTTCCCCATAATTCATTAATATGCTAATTGTATATCTACATGCTAGTTAATATTAAGATTGTAAGCTCTTTGAGGCAGTCTTTTATTGCATATATGTACAGCTCCTAGTACAATGGATCCTTGACTGGTAGCTTGAGTGGGGCCACAATCCACCAGAATATAATCATGATTATAGATAATATTTGTTCTTTGTAGTTTTGTAAAAGTAAGTTGTAGTGTCGTTCTCTTATTTTTATATGGTCCCTTAGTGATTAGCATTTTTTATTTTCATGCTCATGCTTATCTGGCAATCAAATGATTTTGAGTGCAGTTTCCTCTGATTCTAAGGCTATTCCTGCATCTATTAGACTCTACCTTCTAGGCTTCCTCTACTCTTTTGTAAAGTGTTTATTAACATTATCATGCAATGTAGGTGCCTAACTCTTCAAGTGAATGACTATCTTAGCACTGCTCTGGGGTTTTTCAAAAGGCTGAATGGAATTGCTGTCAGACAAGCATTCCTCCCATCGCCCTCCACCCCTCTTAATATTTCTTCCTGATGCTTATCATTCTTGAGTTTCTGCTACTGTACCTTGAAAGGCTCTTGAGATGTATGGATAACATTATGAGTAGGAGGAGGCCATGATGGAAGGAATAATGACTTTCTGAAAACATTACCTTTCCCCCTTCTCCCTGATTTATTCTCACTATTTTCAGTTTAGCAAATTGTAAGCTTCAGTGAGTCCTTTCCTTATCTCCAGTCTATTAACATCTCCAGGTGTTTTAGTTCAACCCCTATATGCTTGCATTACCTGAATTAATGAAGAATTGTTTTGTAGTCAAGTGCATGCATCTATAACTGGAGCTGCAGCCACTGATAAAGACTGAAGTTAGTAATGTAGCTACCTTCTTTATTACAGTAAAATGAATGGACCTGATCAAAGTGAAAACAATTAAATATACCTTTAACAAGAAAAGCTCTGTACAGGAACAACAGACAGTGACAGAAAGCTAGTGAAGAACAAAGAAAAGTTGTTAAACAAAAGCTTCACTAAGTTGTATTTCTTGATGATATAATGCTATCTTTGTATATTTATAAAAAGACAGTGAACAAAATACTTCGCTAATAAAAGGAGGTACATCTTAGACATTATGACATTATGGGACAGATCCCCAAGTACTCCAGAGCAGCACTCAATGTGCCTGGAAAAGGCATTTTTTGGTCAGCATAATAACACCATTTCCGCAAACAACATTAGTTATGCCAACAAAACTTTGTAGCATACACCTGGCCTAAGTCCAAGAAGTAATGTTTACACCGATTCTAGTGATATTTGTGGTCATTCTTATCTACTCCATGGATACGTTCAAAAATCTTGGTGAGTGCTGAGAAAGTACTGAGAAAGCCCTATGTCTGACTCTCATAAGCTTCACTGGTCAGGCTATCATAGTTGCTGAAGAACGTAACTGTTGAGGGAGATAGTTGGTAGAAAGACAGGTGTTTTCAGATGTATTTTAGGCCAGTTCCATGAATGGTCTTGAAGATTAACACCAAGACTTTGAATTTGACACTATGGGTAAAATTTTCCAAAGTGCCTAAGTGATCTAGGAGCCCATGTCTCTTTTTCACATAGCTATTTAGGAGCCTAATTCCCATTGAATTTCAATTAGATTTAGATTTCTACATGCCTAAATTACTTTTGAAAATGGGGATTTAGGCAGTTTTGAAAATTTTACCCTAATCCCACTTTTCTGACATTGAACATACACAGCATGAGTGCAGATGTGCTGACTACACATTATATATCACTTTCACTCTCTTGAGTGGTTTAAATTGTTCAGAGTATCTCCCCCAGTCTACTTTGCATGCAGTAACTGGATTGAGAATGGGAGAGGTCTTTATCCTCACATTCATCACTTCTGTACCTTTATTGGCTTGCATCTGATATCCTCGCATGGCCTGGCTCTGATAGTGGCACTTACTATCATGCAGTGATCTGACTAATTAGAGGCATATTTTAGTTGTGAACTACGGACCTCCAGAGCTAAAATCGTGAGCCTCCACAGCTTGAGCTAAAGGACTAAATCCTATAACTGGAGCTCTAACAGACTCATATCCTTTGTGGGTCAGTCAGAGGGGGAAATGCATCATCCACACTGATGGTTGGGTTACACATGAACTTTTCATGTCAGCTTTCCCAAAACTGCAGTTTTCCTCAGGAGCACTTTAGACAATACTGCATTCTTTCTAATTTCCTGACGTGAATAACAGTTGACATAATCCTTTCAAACTCATTACATATGCTCAAACAATAGCAATCTGGTGTGTTCTTTTTCACCCATCTGTCTTGTCCTGTCATTCATGAACTTTTTTCCCTCCTTTAATGTGCTTGAGAAGGGATTCTCCAAGTAGCCCTACAAAATGTAGGTAATTTTACTAAATTGACTAGATTTATTCCTAATTACTTTGTGTCAGTAGGAGCTGCCTCAAAGGCATTTGAAGAAACAAACAAACAAACAAACAAACAAACAAACAAACAAACAAACTCCACAACACTTACCTAAGCTTAATATGAATTTTTTCCAAAATGTAAAGAATAAAAGATTCATTTTCTTCTGCTCCTGCAGGGATCCACAGAGTACATCTGCCACTCAGCAAAAGTAATATAGAAGACAGCTGGACTATCCCTACAGGAACTACATAAATAAAATAAAATAAATAAATGAGGCTCGATTACTTCTATTTCTACTCTGGTAGCATCTAGAGGACTCAACTGAAATCAGAATTCCATTATACTAAGCACTCTGTAAACACAGTTTGCCCCTGCTCTAAAGAGCTTACCATGCACAGACATGTCTACACACAAAGGCTGTACCATTTTAACTACACAGAGACAGCCAGGGCCAGCTCTAGGATTTTTGCCGCCCCAAGCAGAAACAATTTTGCCCCCCCCCCGTTTTTTTCTTACCCCACCCCTGGCCCCGCCTCAGCTCCGCCCCTTCCCCAAATCCCCAACCCTGCCTCCTCCCCCCAGGCTCCCAAGCCTAGGAGGGAGGGGGAGAAGCGGCGCGCACGCTGCAGCCACTCGGAGTCTCCCCCTCCCTCCTAGGCTCTCAAACCTGGGAGGGGGGGGGACAAGCGGCGCGCAAATCAGCTGTTTCGCGTGCCGTGGCGCGCGAGCGGCAGCAGCGGAGGTGAGCTAGGGCAGCCGGGGCACATTTTTAGGGGTGGCATTCTGGCGCCGGCCATGCCGCCCCTAAAAATGTGCCGCCCCAAGCACCAGCTTGTTTTGCTGGTGCCTAGAGCCGGTCCTGGAGACAGCACTTCCCCTTTCCATGTTCAGCTCCAATGGGTTTTCATCTGCTCTGTCTGTGGAGACAGATGGGATGATCTGAATTAAAAGTATTGTAATCCTCAGGGAAAAGTAATACAACTACGGCTGTCGATTAATCTCAGTTAACTCACGTGATTAAAAAAATTAACTGTGATTAATCGCACTGTTAAACAATAGAATACCAATTTAAATTTATTAAATATTTGTGGATGTTTTTCCACATTTTCAAATATATTGATTTCTATTACAACACAGAATACAAATTGTACAATGCTCACTTTATATTATTATTTTTGATTACAAATATTTGCACTGCAAAAATGATAAACAAAAGAAATAGTATTTTTCAATTCACCTCATACAAGTACTGTAGTGCAATATCTTTATTGTGAAAGTGTAACTTACAAACGTAGATTTTTTTTGTTACATAACTGCACTCAAAAACAAAACAATGTAAAACTTTAGCGCCTACAAGTCTACTCAGCCCTTCTTGTTCAGCCAATTGCTAAGACAAACAAGTTTGCTTACATTTACGGGAAATACTGCTGCCTGCTTCTTGTTTACAATGTCACCTGAAAGTAGGGTGACCAGATGACAGGAAGAAAATATCCGGACACAAGGGGTGTCACTGGCAGAGCAAAAAAAAAAAAGCCGAGTGCTGCCGGTATAACAACACAAACAACTCCCTCTCCCAATTCCCTACTGTGGCCCAGTGCTGCCGGCAGCGGGGGGGGGGGAGCGGGGGAGGGCACACCTAAATATCGGGACGGTTCCGATTTTATCGGGACGTCTGGTCAGCCTACCCGAAAGTGAGAACAGGCGTTGGCATGGCACTTTTATAGCTGGCTTTGCAAGGTATTTACGTGCCAGACACGCTAAACATTCATATGCCCCTTCATGCTTTGGCCACCATTCCAGAGGACATGCTTCCATGCTGATGATGCTCATTAAAAAAATAATGCATTAGATAAACTTGTGACTGAACTCCTTGGGGGTGAATTATATCCTGTTCTGTTTTACCTGCATTCTTCCATATATTTCATGTTATAGTAGTCTCGGATGATGACCCAACAAATGTTCATTTTAAGAACACTTTCACAGCATATTTGACAAAACGCAGAGAAGGTACCAATGAGAGATTGCTAAGGATAGATACAGCACTCGACCCAAGGTTTAAGAATCTGAAGTGCCTTCCAAAGTCTGAGAGAGACAAGGTGTGGAGAATGCTTTAAGATGTCTTAAAAGAGCAACACTCCGATGCGGAAACTACAGAACCCGAATCACCAAAAAAGAAAATCAACCTTCTGCTGGTGGCATGTGACTCAGATAATGAAAATGAACATGCGTCGGTCCGCTCTGCTTTGGATTGTTATCAAGCAGAACCCGTAATCAGCACAGACGCATGTATTCTGGAATGGTGGTTGAAGCATGAAGGGATATATGATTCCTTAGTGCAACTGGCATGTAAATATCTTGTGATGCTGGCTACAACAGTGACATGCGAACACCTGTTCTCACTTTCAGCTGACATTGTAAACAAGACGTGGGCAGCATTATCTCCTGCAAATTGTTACCAAACTTGGCTTAAGTAGGACTGAGTGGACTTGTAGGTTCTAAAGCTTTACATTGTTTTATTTTTGAATGCAGTTATTTTTTGTACGTAATTCTACATTTGTATGTTCAATTTTCATTATAAAGAGATTGCACTACAGTACTTGTATTAGATGACTTGAAATACACTATTTCTTTTGTTATTTTTTACAGTGCAAATATTTGTAATAAAAATAAATATAAAGTGAGCACTGTACGCTTTGTATTCTGTGTTGTAATTGAAATCAATATATTTGAAAATGTAGAAAACATCCCAAATATTTAAATAAATGGTATTCTATTATTGTTTAAAAGTGCAATTAATCACATTTTTTTTAAATTGCTGACAGCCCTAAATACAACCCTTTCAATATTGTACATATTCTACAATTTCCACTTCTGATTATATTTTTAAATAAGAAAGGCCTTACTGTCATTTAAAAATTAGGAATTACTATTTCCCTTTCTGTTTAAAAATTGTTCATTTTTTTCTCTCATTCATGTCCCTAGCTGTCAATTACCTCAAACTGACATTTAAAACAAAATCTCTGTGACCATTCACTGTTAATTTTTTTATAACAGGATAATTTATATGAGCTGTAATTTCCCCATTTTACCAATAATTTACCACCTCTACTGGTTCTGCCATGTAAGAATTCTGGTAACTAATTGTTAAGAAAATCAAATAATGATCCATTATGATGAGTAACTACAAGAATCACACCTTCACAAACTGCAAGACTTCATGGTAGAAGTAGTTTTAGCACTTGTCAACACTTAGTTGAGACTTACTTATATTCCATCCTAGTCTATGTTTTAAATAACATACTTTTTCTTTTAATATTAGCATAGTCATATCTTTCTTTTTCTTCAAAATTTTCTTACTTTAGCAAATTTAGCTATACAAACTGGATACTTTTGTCTTCCTGAAAACACAGAAGGAGACACACTCACATGGGAGTCCGAGAGAGAGAAAGGGAAAGAGACATGGAATTGCTCTCTAAGCTAATGTGCAGAACTAAGTTCCGTATTTTCGGATGAGGCTGTATTGCTGGAATATAAATTAATATTTGAGTCTAATGATACTATGTGCAAAGCCAATACAACTTCTAATTAATTATGGTTCTATCATGCCAAAACATTACTTTATTCTAAGGAGAACATTACATTTGAAGAATAATGATTGCCCACACTACAAGCATCCATTACATTTCCTTCTGCTTGAGTCTAATTCATTAACATTTGCAGCAATTCTTATGCAGCAATTTTCATAATCCTTATTAATAAGCAGTAACAGTACACACTGATGTTTCTCTCCTTGTGATGGATCTGAAGATGTACTTTATACTGTCACATAGTTGGCTTAAGATGAAATTCATAAAAACAAGTTTCCCGAAAGTTAAGACAAGGGGGCTTTTAAAGATAATTTAACCACAAACTGATTGGCAGAAACACACATACTTACAACCTTTGAGTATTACCTATTGCCATGGCCATGTAATCACTACAATTCTGTGGCCGCAGAATCAAATTCAGAATGTACCATTTATCACAGAGGCTTCAGAAGTCATGCTACAGTCACAAAAGGTGGAACTGGTCTACACTATGGGTACGTCCAGACTACCCGCCAAATCGGCGGGTAGTAATCGATCTATCGGGGATCGATATATGGCGTCTCGTCTAGATGCCATATATCGATCCCCGAACGTCGACTCCGGAACTCCACCAGGGTGACCGGCGGTAGCAGAGTTGACGGGGGAGCCGCGGCCGTCGATCCTGCGCCGTGAGGCCCCAAGGTAAGTCGAAATAACATACTTTGACTTCAGCTACGCTATTCCCGTAGCTGAAGTAGCGTATCTTACATTGACACCTCCCCCCACCCCCACCCCGGGGTAGACCAGCCCTATGTGTTAACTAAACCAGGTTTCGGGAGACAGCCGTGAAAACTGCTTCAGATCACAAGTCATTCTATACAGTAGGCTGAGTCAAAATGGTCAAAGTCTCCTTGTCTGTCCTAATCTTTATGGCTGCAGCAGCAGCAATACAAGAAGCCACAGTGCCATAAGGTTCCTTCTGCAGAGCTACCATCTTAACAGAGCTGCTTCTTTTTGTTTTTGATTTCTTTATTATACATGTAGCTCTTCTCTTGTTATTATTGTTGCTGCTTTTTGACACAAAAAGGAAGTGCAGGACTCTGGGATGGTCCAATTAGGAGGAGAAATTGACAATAGTCAGGTATTTCTTTGGTACAATCTTATCTAGTTACAAAGAATGTACAAATCCTGTATCTCTGAACACAGAAGGAATCAAATAATAGGAAACAGGCAGCTTCTTTTTGATCACAGCTCTATTCATACACAGGCACAACACACAACAAAAACTGATGTCAAAATAGAGAGAAAGTTTGTGTGTGTAGGGGTGGGTTATTTCTAATTGTTTCAGATTGACTCTGGTTGTGTTTCTATTTGATACCTTCATTTTTATTACAATATAAATTTAAGCATTTAATCATTCTACCTAGTAGTCTATATTATTTTCCCAAGTTCTTTCCTGGTTTTCAAGAATCTTCACTTTTCCAAGTAGATGACCCTTAGTCTGTAACCTACTTTCCTTCCATGATCTTTTGTGTGTTTTGCATGTGTATGTTTTTACCATTTCCCCATTGTTTCTCCATATGACTGTCGCCTGTACTCATGCAGTGATTTTCTTCCTAATGCAGTTCAGTCTTTTCTTACTTTTCCTTGACTGACTTTGCTCACAACCAGCATATGAGCTGCAAAATGCTGCCATTGTCATTTCCCATTCCAGGAAGGAGCAGACAAAGGAGCACATTTTGCAGCTCATGCACTTGAAATGGGAGGTGACAATGGTCGTTTTTTTTTTTGCAGCCCATAAAGGCTGGTAATGGGGGTATTATTTCTCTGCACTGCAAATCTAGTAAGTTTGTGTTTCATATCTTCACAGACCAAGTATATGAAAGGGAAAACGTGATATCTGTTGATTGTGTGGTGAATTTGGACAGCAGATTTATATTATTAAAATAATATGTTCTGGCATGATTTTGCAGTCAATTAATACTGCTGAAGAATTTTGATGTGGCTGCAGAATCTAGGGTGATTGTACCCTCAAATATGTGGGACCCAATCTATCCCTTAGAGAACTAGAAGATTCTCAGCATGTGGTTGAGCTAACATGAGAAAATTTCATTAGAGCTCTTCTCATAAAAATGTTACTCATATAGCAGCTCATTTCCTTTTTTTTGTAATCGTAAGTTGAAGAATTTGTACAGAGCCCTGACTCTGTTTGCAGCAGTCTCAACTGTTGCTCTTCAGAATTTGGAATATTGTTCTGTAGCACTGCAGGGGCTGTCAGCTGCCTCTGTACTTAATTGCTGACCCACTTGCATGCTTTCATTATCCAAACAGTACAGATTCCCAGACTCATGCTTTCTGTCTATAACAAAAGCAATATGGCTTAGCTAAAAGTGAGTTGTTTTAGCAAAATGCATAGATTATTATATACCATCTCATGCAGGAAGAGAAAAAATGTTTTTGTTATTACTTATTTATTTTTAACATTTAATACCAGGGCCGGCTCTAGGTTTTTTGCCTCCCCAAGCAAAAAAAACTAAACTTCTTGGAGCGCAATTGCCGAAGCAAAAAAAATGGTGTCTGGAATGCTGCCCCTGAAATTGTGCTGCCCCAAGCACATGCTTGGTTTGCTGGTGCCTAGAGCCGGCCCTGTTTAATACTGGCCACAAATGTGCTATGCACTTCCTAGAAAACATACAGAAGATAGAACCCTGACCCAATAAATAGTGTTGATATAATATACAATAGATTATACTTAATAGCAACCTGGATATTAACAAGTTCCCCAACATTTTGGCAGGAACCAATCCCATTCCATTGATTTTAATGTTAATGGGATTTGGATTCTGACAATGGCATGACGCTTATTAAGAATATTTTTTGGAAGAAAAAAAAAACCCAGCTGTAGGCAGGTTTGCAAGGCTGCAGCCAGGGAAGGAAGTGCTACAGTGCTTTTTCCTTGGATGCACCCCTGCAAACCTGTGTGTGGTTGGTGCTCAGCATGTTTCCAGCACTTCCTTCTGGGGCTGCAGCCCCACAAATCTACCTGTGCACAGGGACCACATAAGAGTGGAGGCTGTGGGCAGGGCAGCAGTAGGGAAGGGGCTGCAGCACGGATGCTGGAAGTGTGTGGTACCAGTGTTGCCATTTCTCATGATTTTGTCATAGGGATCATGATAATTATTGTTTTCCTTAAACCCCCAGCTCCTGGAGTCAAGTGTATATGTGGTTATTTCAGTCTTCGTTCTTAAAGAAAAAATAAGTTTCTAGCTCTTGTGGCTGCGGAGAAAGCTTCAAAATGTGACTCCAGTGATCCTAAAGACTCGAAAAGCAGAAGGCAAATAAAAAGAACACCAACCCTTTTATTATTATATAATCTTGTGATTGTAAGATTTGGGGTTGGCAGTACTGGGTATCTTTCCTTGCACTCTCTGGGCTGTGCCCTGCTGGGGAAGAGAAGCAAAGCCAGATGCCGAGCCCTGCAGGGAGTGCAGAGAGAGGTATTGTGCAGCTCTGTGGGCCCCTAGCAGCTCCATTCCCCATAGAAAGCCCAAGCATTTTGGCTGCATCCCACCTCCCTGCTGCTCCCCAGTCGGCGGGCGGGTTTGTAGGGCTGCAACCAGGGAAGAAACATCCCAGACCTTCCTGCCCTTGCTCACAACCCTGCCCTCCATTTATTGGCAACTGCCAGATAATGGCAACTTTTTTTCTGGAAATTGAGGGGTTGCTCATTGGCAGAATCTACTGTACTTAGACTTGTATACGGTGTTTGACTTGGTGCTGCATGACATTTTGATTAAAAAAAACAGGAAGGTATAAAATTGACATGGCACATATTACATGGATTAAAAGCTGGCTAGTGGCTAACTCTCAAAATACGATTGTAAACAGGGAATAACCATCAAATAGATATGTTTTCATTGGGATCAGATAAGAGGGGTTCTGCCATATCTATAGTTAATCCACCTCCCCGAGAGGTTTCAGGGGGTAGCCGTGTTAGTCTGTATTGGCAAAAACAATGAGGTGTCCTTGTGGCACATCAGAGATTAACAAATTTATTTGGGCATAAGCTTTTGTGGGCTAAACCCCACTTCATCAGATGAAAAATACGGTAGGCAGGTATATATATATTACAGCACATGAAAAGATCAGAGTTGTCTTACCAAGTGGAAGGTCAGTGCTAACGGGGCCAATTCAGTCAAGGTGGAAGTGGCCTATTCACAATAGTTGACAAGAAGGGCTGAATATCAACAGAGGGAAAATTACTTTTTGTAGTGACCCAGCCACTCCCAGTTTTTATTCAGGCCTAATTTGATGGTGTCAAGTTTGCAAATTAATTCCAGTTCTGCAGTTTCTCATTGAAGTCTGTTTTTGAAGTTTTTTTGGTTGAAGAATGATCACTTTTAAGTCTGTTATTGAGTCTCCAGGGAGATTGAAATATTCTCCTACTGGTTTTTGAATGTTAAAGTTCTTGATGTCTGATTTGTGTCCATTTATTCTTTTGCACAGAGACTGTCCAGTTTGGCCAATGTACATGGCAGAGGGGCATTGCTGGCACATGATGGCATACTCTCTTACACCACATGGCCATTACCCTCTGATCCCACTGAGGGTTAGCAAAATAAACTGCACCATCTGCTCAAGAAACGCCCTGAAGAAGCATAGGAACAAATCTACACAAACACACCTCTAAAGCTCCAACCAGGGGTATTCTATCTGCTATCCAAGATCCATAAACCTGGGAATCCTGGATGCCCCAACATCTCAGGTATTGGCACCCTGACAGCAGATTTTTCTGGCTATGTGGACTCTCTCCTACCAGCTACCAGCACTCCCAGCTATCTTCGAGACACCACTGACTTCCTGAGGAAACTACAGTCCATTGGTGATCTTCCAGAAAACACCATCCTAGTCGCTATTTATGTAGAAGCTCTCTACTCCAACATTCCACACAAAGTATCATGGGGGAGCCATGTTAGTCTGTACCCACAAAAACAACGAGGAGTCCGGTGGCACCTTAAAGACTAACAGATTTATTTGAACATAAGCTTTCATGGGTAAAAAAAAACACTTCTTCAGATGCATGGAGTGAAAATTACAGATGCAGGCATTATTACACTGACAAACGAAGCGAAGGGAATTACCTTACAAATGGAGAACCAGTGTTGACAGGGCTAATTCAATCAGGGTGGATGTAGTCCACTCCCAATAATTGATGAGGAGGTGTCAATACCAAGAGAGGGAAAGTTGCTTTTGTCGTGAGCCAGCCACTACCAGTCCCTGTTCAAGCCCAAATTATTATTATAGCGTCCAGGGAATCTCTACGTAAAAGAATAAATGGACACAAATCAGACATCAGGAATGGTAACATACAAAAGCCAGTAGGAGAACACTTTGATCTCCCTGGACATTCTATAAAAGATTTAAAAGTAGCCATACTTGAACAAAAAAACTTCAGAAACAGACTTCAAAGAGAAACTGCAGAACTAAAATTCATTTGCAAATTTATCACCATTAATTTGTGATGGAATAAGGACTGGGAGCTGGCTCACTACAACAGCAACTTTCCCTCTCCTGGTATTGACACCTTCTCATCAATTATTGGGGGTGGACTACATTCCCCCCCCCCCTTATTGAATTGGCCCTGCCAACACTGGTTCTCCACTTGTAAGGTAACTCCCTTCTCTTCATGTGTCAGTATAATAATGCCTCCATCTATAATTTTCACTCCATGCATCTGAAGAAGTGGGTTTTTTACCCAAAAAAGCTTATGCCCAAATAAATCTGTTAGTCTTTAAGGTGCCACCGGCTTCCAAACAAAGATGGACTACAACCCGTCAGGAACAGTATTCCCGATAATATCATGGCAAACCTGGTGGCTGAACTTTGTGACTTTGTCCTCACCCACAGCTATTTCAGATTTGGGGACAATTTATACCTTCAAGTCAGCGGCACTGCTATGGGTACCCATATGGCCCCACAGTATGCCAACATGTTTATGGCTGACTTAGAACAACGCTTCCTCAGCTCTCGTCCCCTATAGCCCGTACTCTACTGGCGCTACATTGATGACATCTTCATCATATGGACCCATGGGAAGGAGGCCCTTGAGGAATTCCACCAAGATTTCAACAATTTCCATCCCACTATCAACCTCAGTCTGGACCAG
The DNA here is from genome assembly GCF_013100865.1 of Trachemys scripta elegans. Lineage (NCBI taxonomy): Eukaryota > Metazoa > Chordata > Testudines > Emydidae > Trachemys > Trachemys scripta. Next base: position 259,787,924 of record NC_048298.1, on the reverse strand, counting down.
TCCACACAAGAGATCCACTTCCTGGACACTAAAGACACATAAACACCACCCTTTACCGGCATCCTACTGACCGCTATACTTACCTACATGCCTCCAGCTTTCATCCAGACCACATCGCATGATCCATTGTCAACAGCCAAGCCCTAAGATACAACCGCATTTGCTCCAATCCCTCAGATAGAGACAAACACCTACAGGATCCCTATCAAGCGTTCTTAAAACTACAATACCCACTGGGGGAAGTGAAGAAACAGATTAACAGAGCCAGAAGGGTACCCAGAAGTCACCTACTACAGGACAGGCCCAAAAAAGAAAGTAACAGAACGCCACTAGCTGTCACCTACAGCCCCCAACTAAAACCTCTCCAGCGCATCATCAAGTATCTACCACCTATCCTGTAGAAGATCCCTCACTCTCACAGACCTTGGGAGACAGGCCAGTCCTCACTTACAGACAGCCCCCAACCTGAAGTAAATACTCACCAGCAATTATACACCACACAAAACACTAACCCAGGAACCAATCCCTGCAACAAACCCTGTTGCCAATTCTGTCCACATAGCTATTCAAGGGACACCATCATAGGACCTAACCACATCAGCCACACCATCAGGGACTCAATTCACTTGCACATCTTCCAATGTGATATATGCCATCATGTGCCAGCAATGCCCCTCTGCCATGTACATTGGCCAAACCAGACAGTCTCTATGCAAAAGAATAAATGGACACAAATCAGATATCAAGAATTGTAACATTCAAAAAACAGTAGGAGAACATTTCAATCTCCCTGGACACTCAATAGCAGTCTTAAAAGTGGCCATTCTTCAACCAAAAAAAACCCTTCAAAAACAGACTTCAATGAGAAACTGCAGAACTGAAATTAATTTGCAAACTTGACACCATCACATTAGGTCTGAGTAAAGACTGGAAGTGGCTGGGTCACTACAAAAAGTAATTTTCCCTCTGTTGATACTCACACCTTCTTGTCAACTGTTGGGAATGGGCAACATCCACCCTGATTGAATTGGCCCCATTAGCACTGACCCCTCACTTGGTAAGGCAACTCCCATCTTTTCATGACTACTGTATTTTTCATTCCATGCATCTGATGAAGTGGGTTTTAGCCAATGAATGCTTATGCCCAAATAAATGTGTTAGTCTCTAAGGTGCCACACGGACTTCTTGTTGTTTCTTCCTGAGAGGCAGATGTTAGGTTGCTGGAATAATTCTTCCATGCATCTAGTGCTGTCCACTGGATTTTTCACACTCCAGAGAGACATAGCTATGCCAATGTAACTTTTCAGTGTAGATCCACTCTAGTTTTACACTGTGGCCAAAAGGGCTAATGCAATCCAAGGATGTATAAACAGGGTCATCCAGAGGTTATTTTACTTCTATATTTGCCATTGGTGTTACCTCTGCTGGAATACTGTGTCCCAATTCTGATGGCTACAATTCAAAAGCATGCTGATAAATGGGAGAGGGTACAGAGAGGAGACATGAGAATGATTATAGGATTAGACAACATGCCTTAGTGACAGACCCAAGGAGCTCAATCTATTTAGCTTAAACAAAGACAAGGTTAAGTGGTGATTTCAGTATAATCTATAAGTACCTAATGTAACCATGCCTCAGTGGGACACAACTGAAGATGCCAAATTCAGGACAAACTGCTGAGAAATAGGGAATATACACCCCAACACCGGTGGCTATCCCCCATAGGATATACCAAACGAGCAACAAAAGTAAACTTCTGTTTTGCCACACTGGCTAACAAGAAGTCATAAAAGCAGTTTCTTTGGTCATCCCAGTCCTTGTATTACCATCGAAAAAAAAAATCTAAAACTACCCCGCCCCCATTTTAAGCAACTCCATTTATCTGTTTTTAGTGAACTACACTAGAGATTCAACAAAGAGATGTCTCCAACTTTCTAATTTAATATTGCATCACAGTTTTAACATCACAACATCACCACTGGATTGCCTTACTCGCATATCTGTTAATTCATTACTTCTTAAACTGGTATACATAGAGTTGTTAGAAAAATGATGGGAGAGAATGAGAAAAGTCAACCAGCAATTGCAGAGAATGGGCAAAAGAGACCACTTCAAAACCTAGACAGATTAGGTATTTTAATATCTATCTAGCTCCACTGGACAACTATTAAAGAACTGTGATGCATAATGAAAAGTTAACTGGAGAGAGTGCAATTAGTGCACCTGCAGAGCGGGCCAGGCCCAGCTGGGGGAAGATGCCCAGATGAGAAGGAGATTGCAGGAAGAGATAGAAAGAACTCCACAGTCCCTCTCTGGTTGCTGGAGAGTAGAGGAAAGGCCTAGAGAGAGGCAGATGTAGAGTAAGCACAGAAATGGGCTGTGGAAAGGGGTCTAAAGGAAGGCCAAGGCAGGAAGAAGTCCAGGGAAGTAGAGAGGAACCCAGAAAATAAAAAGGGCCTGTGTTGCCCTACAGGCCACTGGGAAAAGTATTGCAGAAACTCCCTGACACAAGGGAGAGAAGAACTTTGAATTTGGAACCAGGTCTCCAGGGAGAAAACCCTGCAAGGCATCTCTCTGAACAAGAGAAGGAGAACTCTGCAAAGCCCACGAAGTGGTGAAGAGTCGTAGAGGATGGGTAGGAATGAAGAGTTATGTTTGAGCTTACTTTATTGCACACTATTTGTTTACCTCAGAAGTGACCTGGCTGGAGGATGAGTCACAAGACAAGGCAGACCACTGAAGGGCTGGGTCTTCTGTTGGCAGGAGGCACAAGAAGAGTTGACCTTGCTATACCGGTGACTCTACTCTTTTATGAACATTCTGCCCAGTTTCTATCTCAACTCAGAAAAAAAAAGAGTTAGGAACACAAACTTTTAGACCAGTCAAACCTCACCCTCGTTGGTTGGATGCTATTGTGTAAATATATATGCAGTGTCAGTCTCAGGATATTAGAGAGACAAGTGGCTGAGGGGTGAAAACATTATCTTTTCCTGGACCAGCCTCTGTTGGTGAGAGAGATGAGCTTTCAAGCTCTTCTTCGGTCGCAGCTAAATACAAGATGGATCAGATTGTTTAGCATTAAGTCATTAACACATATTCAAGAGACCATTCAAAGTGACATGGTATAGAAAACAGCTAATAACAAAATCAGTCACCAGTGATTTCAGACAGCTAAATGGAAACAGATTTTTTTTTTAACAATGTTGGACCCTTTCCTCTGAGGGTTCAGGTTCTCATCTAATTTACATTGTGTAAATCTAAAAGATCTCAATTGAATTCAGTGGCATTCTTTTAGATTTACATCAGCATAACTGAGTTCAGAAACTGGCATTGAGTCTAAGCAAAAGTATGGAACAGGGATTGCCTTTTCATTCTGTGTTTGCTCCTAGGTACTATAATAGTACAAATAATATATAATGATAATAAAACAGGTTTATTATATAGAGCAAGTTTAATCATCTCTATTATTTTGATGATTTAGTGCCTGATCCAACTCCCAATAAAGCTAAGAGAAAAAGTCCTATTAATTTCTATGGCAGCTGAATCAAGCCCTGGTCCTCGACTTTACTCAAGCAAAGTTTCCAATGAAGTAAATAGGAGTTTTGCCAGAGAACCGACTGCAAGATTGAAACATTATTTACACAGAATGTCTTTAGCAAAACTGTATATACTTGTCACTTGCACCAATCTGTTTTTAAGACCAGTACAAACTGACATAATGTCAATACTTTTCCAATGTAGATTAGAAAGACAGCCCAACACCCAGGACTATACACAAGAATGCAATGCTGACTACAAAAATATAGGTGTTTCTATCAGCAAATCATTACCAAATGGTATTATGTTCCTGTTTAGTTACAAATGCCTTGAGAATGGTAATGTTTAAAATTCTCTGTGGCTGCATTTGCTGCATTCTGCATCTGAAGCATGAAATGTTTGTATCTTGGGAATATGATTTGTTTCGGTTCAATTCTCTATTTAGCCTTTTTAAAATAGGAAATGGTTCCCTTTAGTTCAATCTTAGTTAGTACTGTTTGTTAGAAAGGGGATATTTATGGATATTTGAGCGTGATGATTGTATTCCATCTTTTTGCATCATATAATGGCTACATGCTTTTTTAGAAAGCTGTTAACATGCATATTTTAGAAGATATTATAGCCTCCTACAGATCCTCTCTGAATAAAATCCAGCTTAGTGACAGACTCTGAAAGGAAAACCAAGGGCTGACACAAGATTGGATTAAGAAAGAAAAGCTCCTAGGGTTGGGAAGTCGTCATAATGATGACTGTTCTAATAAAAATGGGAAGAACCAAAGATCTGTGCAAATCTACTAACAAAGACAAAAAAAGAAAACACTTAAGTCATTCTGTCTCTTCTACTGCTATCTGATATGCATTTAGCACAAAATAGAGCAAAATATTTTAAGCTAATTTTCTTTAAAAGCATCTTCAGATGCCTTATTTTCTGCTGAAAGAGAAGAAATTCTTGAGATGACTTTTCCTAAATGCAATGAGCTTCTGAGGTCTAGAACATGCTATAAAAGGACAATCCCTTTCTCAGTTCTATTTTGGGCCCTCCTTTTCCAGAAGATAAAACAGTGTATAATGATTATTTATTCCTTTCTGGGTCAGGAAGAGTTAAATTTGTCTTTATGCAAGCTGGTAATGACAGCAATACATGGTGTGTAATTAATGGTTCATTAATTTCTTAGGAACAATCTTTTTCATCCATAATCTGATTTATCCGTCTATAACTACTATATTTTAGAGTGATGATTCCTGTAATATCTAGGTCGTGATTTTTATTTATTTATCTTAAAAGGGAGAGGAATACAAGAATCAAAAATGGCCACTGTTTACACCTTTTTATACGGGGGCTCTGAAGGTGGTCAGATTAGAAATGCCCTGTCTCAACTCCTAGTATACTCCCCCTGGACCTTTTGAGTTTCCAACACAGGTGCTGACTTTGTCATTTCCCTGGGGGTGCTCGATGTCCGCTCTGCTCCACCCCAGGCCCCACCCCCACTCCACCCCTTCCCCCAAGGCTCCTGAAGGGAAACTTCCCCTTCCCCCAAGGTCCCATCCCACTCCACCTCGTCCCACCCCTGCTCCACCTCTTTCTGACCTGTACCATCCCCTCCCCAGATAGCACACTGCCCTTGCTCCGCCCCCTCCCCCAGTGCCTCTTGCATGCAGCTGAACAGCTGATTGTGGGAGGGTGAGGGATGAGCTGATCAGCAGGGCCACCAATGGGTGCTGAGCACCCAGTATTTTTTTCCCATGGGTGCTCCATCCCCAGAGCACCCATGGAGTTGGTTTCAAGCCCTGGCTAAGCAGATGGTGAGACACTATCTGAGCTAATTTGGTCCTCAGTTATCAAGGGCATCAGAGATTACCTCTTTCTTAAGTTAAGTTTCAGAGTAACAGCCGTGTTAGTCTGTATCCGCAAAAAGAAGAACAGGAGTACTTGTGGCACCTTAGAGACTAACAAATTTATTAGAGCATAAGCTTTCGTGGACTACAGCCCACTTCTTCGGATGTATATAGAATGGAACATATAATGAGGAGATATATATACACACATACAGAGAGCATAAACAGGTGGGAGTTGTCTTACCAACTCTGAGAGGCCAATTAATTAAGAGAAAAAAAACTTTTGAAGTGATAATCAAGCTATATTACAACAGAAAAACTTCAAAAGCAGACTCCAAAGAGAGACTGCAGAGCTAGAATTGATATGCAAACTAGACACAATCAACTCCGGTTTGAATAAGGACTGGGAATGGCTGAGCCATTACAAATGTTGACTCTATCTCCCCTTGTAAGTACTCTCACACTTCTTATCACACTGTCTGTACTCGGCTAGCTTGATTATCACTTCAAAAGTTTTTTTTCTCTTAATTAATTGGCCTCTCAGAGTTGGTAAGACAACTCCCACCTGTTTATGCTCTCTGTATGTGTGTATATATATCTCCTCATTATATGTTCCATTCTATATACATCCGAAGAAGTGGGCTGTAGTCCACGAAAGCTTATGCTCTAATAAATTTGTTAGTCTCTAAGGTGCCACAAGTACTCCTGTTCTTCTTCTTTCTTAAGTTGTAACTCTCTGGGCCAAAGGACCATATATTGTTATCTCTGCATGAAATGCCTTGCTCGGTGGGGCCCAGCTTCCTGACTGGGGTCTCTAAGAGTTTCTACAATACAAAAAAACATTACTACTAATATTGTAAAAGGGGGCCCTTGTAAGGTTTCAAAGAGGGAAGTGAGGGAATGACACTTCTAACTGCATTTAAGCTGGGCTGGAGGAGATCAACAGGAGTTTTAGGGAGGCCAGAGAGGAGGAGATTGTAGCAGGTGAAGTGGGAAACAGAGTAGGCATGTGTGAGAAACTGGGAGCTAGCCTACCTGTATTATTTTTATGAAAAATAAGGGTGACTTGGTTTCCCCATTCAGTTTTATATTGCTGTCTGCCTGAATGCATAGAATTGAATCAGAGGACTCTGCAAGGGGGTTGTTAAAGAAGTGATCAGGAAAGGGCTACATATCTGCAAAGGAATTAAAATAACAATGGCTGGCTGCTCTAGGCTAAGATGTTTTACCATTATAGAGGCTAACCTGAAGAAAAGAGAGATTGTTCATATGTTTTTGCTGAACTGCCAGAGGCAGCCCAGGGTGTGTCAGTGATAAAGCTGACAGGCTGGGAAGACTCATAGAGAGCATGCTGCAAGCAGTACAGGATGTTTCTCTGAACTCAGAGATGGGGAACAAGCCAGTCCTGCCATACCTGTGGCTAGAGAGGTTAAGCTTAGGTAATGAAATGTGGGTGGGGGATTCTTTTGTTTTATACCTTGGCCAAGTCTGCTTTGTAACTTTGGATGAAAAAAAAAGTTTCATAGAATCATAGGGTTAGTAGGGAATGCAAGGGTCATCTAATCTAACTCCCTGCCAAGATGCAGTATTTGTGTTGTCTAAACCATCCAGCACAGATCATGTTGAAGTTATTTCTGAGTCACTTTAATCAGCTACTGTTGCAGGTTCCTGAAGTGAAACTCCTGCAGTGTCCAAACTCCAGTTGGACCTGCTGAAATAATCATGATTGGTACCTAGGGAGCTGTAACCAGCTGCTGGTCTAAGAGTGAGCATTCCTCCCCATTTGAGAAGGTCTGAAGCCTAACACCTATAAGGGTAGAGTCGGTCAGGTTCTGAGAAAGGACAGAGGTGCAGGTAGCCTGGTAACAATGATAGCATAGGCAAGTGTTTTAGCTATCAGTGCAAGAATAAAAGGTTGTATTTATTAAATGTTGTCAAGACAGAAGCTGCAGGACTTGGTGTTCACCTGAGTATGTGAGTAGAAGGAGAGAATAAATATATATATAGTTCTGAAATATTGTAAATACATACATTTTTAAACTCTCCTTTTGTCTGGTATTAGGGCATGTGCTCTGGGTCCTCTGTCTTGTGACTATTTCTCACCCTAAGGAAGTATTGGCTACAGACCCATCCTGGGCCACATAAAGTAACTGGTTTCAGAGTAGCAGCTGTGTTAGTCTGTATCCGCAAAAAGAACAGGAGTACTTGTGGCAACTTAGAGACTAACAAATTTATTAGAGCATAAGCTTTTGTGGGCTACTGCCCACTTCTTCGGATGCATATAGAAAGAGATCACTATCTCCATTATGGCACAACATAGTGCTCACTGATGTTGCAGTTGAAGAACCTCTGCAAGGGCAACAGGGATGCAGTTTGTACCTCCACACTTGAGCAATGAATCACCCCAGGGAAGAGAGAGATGGTGGCAGCACATTTTGGTCATTGCCAGGGGAGGGAAGCTTTAAATGCTAATTGGGGCTTTATCTGCTAAGATCCCTACACATGTAGGCTACCCAAGGCTTGTCACTGGCTAAGGATGTGAAATAAAAGGAGCCTAGTTGGTGTTAAAATAATCCTCTTTAAACAGGACTAAGTTAATATGATCTAGATACCCTTTAGTTCATGCCCATGGCATCTACATGGGGAATTACACCACAGCATTCTAGAGTGAAGCTGCAGGTCACATCCCCATAATCTGAACTACAGGGCTGTATAAACAAGCCTATAAAGTGCCTTTTTGTGCATTAGCTACACTTTGGAAGCATACTAAGCTAAATCACCTGAGAACACTTAAGGCTTGTCTACACTACCGCTTAAGTCAATGTAACTTACATCACTCGGGGTGTCAAAAAAACACCCTCTCTGAGCAACGTAGGTTACATTGACTTAAAGTGTTATGTATACCTCTCTACTTGTTGGCAGGAGACACTCTCCTGCCAACATAGCTTCCCACCTCTTGTTGAGGTAGAGTAATTACATCCATGGGAGAGAGCTCTTCAATGTAGTGCGTCTTCCAGATGCTGTGGGTAGTGAGGACAAGCCCTTAGTGTGCACTAAGAGGGTCCACTCAGGAAGTTAGTATGGAGTAGCTCAGGTATCAGCAACCTTTGGTACGCGACCCGGGCCGGGCCAGTTTGTTTACCTGCCATGTCCGCAGGTTCAGCCAATCGCGGCTCCCACTGGCCACAGTTTGCCGCTCCAGGCCAATGGGGGCTGCGGGAAGTGGCGGCCAGCACATCCCTCGGCCCATGCTGCTTCCTGCAGCCCCCATTGGCCTGGAGCGGCAAACCGCGGCCAGTGGGAGACGCGATTGGCCGAACCTGCTGACGCTGCAGGTAAACAAACTGGCCTGGCCCGCCAGGGTGCTTACCCTGGCGGGCCGCATGCCAATGGTTGCCGATCCCTGGAGTAGCTAGTGTGCTTTAAAAATCATACTTACCTTAGTGCACTTGTAGAGAAGCCCTTACCTCTCATAACAGTATTTATTTACTTAGGAAATTGTTGCTAAATATGGCTCACTTATACCACACTATCACAACAAGGGGTAGAAAAAAATACAGAAGAAGCAATGATCACGCTATCACAAAACAGGCAGAGAAACATAGAGGACTTAATGTGGTGGAACCTGTCCCTTCCTCTTTACTGCAAAGTCTGAAAACATCTGTTTATTTCCAAACTACCTGCATACCATGAGGATTGCTATAGCTATAAATTATATTACTATATTTTTTTAAAGAAAGTCCTTTTCTTTAGAATAAATTACCCCATAAAATAATATTCTGTGTTGTTGTTGTTGTTGTTTTTATGTTTACTGTCAATTAAGGAGTTAACAGAATTTAGAGGGAAATAAAGTTTACACTTCTAAATAGTGTGAAAACACTCTGGACCAGATTCTTTGCTGTGTCCAGCATCCACTGTTCAGTGAAGTGGAGTAAAAAGGGGGGCACTGGGTATATGTTAGAGATGCTCTATTTACTGAACATGTGCCAGCTGGCAGTGGTACTATTGACCTCCTAGGGATTGTGGAAGCACAACACAATCAGCCTATTCCCATTTCTCATCCTCCACATCCCATCTTCATCCTGTGGTGGTGGGAAGTGTGATGTAGAAGTAAGCATCACTGGTTCTGCACCCAGTGGAGACCCCACCTCCCCTGCCTCCATGCCAGGGGACTTCCCACAGGAAGGCTTGGAAGCCAGTTTCCGTTCCCTTTGTAATATCTTAGTGATGCTGAGATATTGGAAAGTTAGAGAATCTTTCACATTAGCCGCAATAATTATTGTAAAACAGCAGTGATAGTCTGTAATCAGTTATCCCCTTTTACTGAACCCTTTTGCTTTATGGAAATAAAACAATAAAAATCATGAACTTAATCCCAGTGCTGGACTACGTAGAACAGTGTGTAAGCTTTCTAAAATCAATGGTATGCAATGATATGCAAAGTTTCTCTTGGATTTCCAAATTCCTTGAATGCTTCTGATGCTATTCTGTTTCCTGAAATATCTCTGGCTGAAAAGCTTGACCATACCACTCTCACCCTAAACACTAAAGCCTATAGGTGCTGGAACTAGGGGGAGGAAGGGGGTGCTTCCGCACCCCCTGGCTTGCAGCAGTTATTATATACCGGGTTTACAGTTTGTCTCAATGGCTTTCAGACCCCCCACTATACAAATTGTTCCAGTACCCCTGCTAAAGGCCCCATTCACCTCTAACTTTCAGTGCTTTTCACCAGTATAAATCAATAACTTTAGTGGATTTACTTGCAATTTACAATGAGACACAGAATCTGGACTATAATAGGTTATGGAGACCTCCCAGACCCAAAGAATGTGTAGAAAAGAATCTAACTTCATAGCCGACAAATATTCATTCGAACAGGTCACATGTTCATACAATTGTAGATTATATTAATGAACATAATAGCATTTTGTGATTTCTTAATTCCAATAAATATACATTATGTGCAAATTTGCTTTGATTTTTTTCTTGTTTATTTTCCCATCATTATAACACACTAAAATGGGTGTGATTTAATTTTACTACATCAAAAAATCATTAGCTTGATACCGGAAGCTGTACACTGGGCCTCTGGCTGCTTCCCCATCTCACTCTTCACACTTTTTCTTCCAAATTCATTGCAGCTTTATCTTCTAAGGAGGACCCTATGAAAATGCCTATTATCATTCAGAAAAAGATTAGTTACCACCTGTGACCCGGTGTGCCTAGGGCAGCCCTCACTGGAAATGCCAAGGTCAGGGCAGGCTGCAAAAAGGAGAGCAGTGGGTAACACTGAACTTAAACTCCCCAACCAGTCACAAACAGATGAAGCAAAAAGATGAAATCACACAGATTCCTTATTGCATTCCAGTTCTCTGGCTCCCAATCAGCACCTAGGTCCAGTACAGTGAGAAGTTATTTTAAAATTCTGCTCACATATACAAATGTTCTTCTGACTCCAAAGGATCATCCATGTTACCAGGTGAATATGAGTTTGGATCTTACCCAAAATACCACGCTGCCAGGCCAATCCTTTAGCATCTAAAACTAAAGATTTATTATGAACAAAAAAGAAAGAACAAGAAGAGACTTGTAAATGGTAAAGCAGTCACATACATACAAAGACTTCAAAGTCCAAATATCAGGTTCTTAGCAGTATTGGTGAGTTTGATGGCTTGAAATTCCTTCTGGAATATATCCACAGCTTGGATGGGTCATTCAGTCCTTTGTTCAGAGCTTCAGTTTGTAGTAAAGTTCCTCCAGAGATTAGAAGCAGGATTGAAGACAAAATGGGGAAGATGCAGCTGCCTTTTATAGTCTTTTGCCACCCATCTTGTATTTCCTTTGTTCCAGACACAAGCTGCCCAGCACATGGCCTGGAAGCCTTAGAGTTCTCTCCATAGGCATGTCCCTCATGCCTTGCTGAGTCATAAGATGTATCCCTGTCCCTTTCAATGAGTTCACTGGACAGTTGATGTCCCTTGATGGGCCACCAAGCAGGCCAAACAGAGCTGATGCCAATCTGTTTCAGAGTGTCACCCAGATTCACAACACAAGTTTGAAATACAGATATATCCTACATATCTATAACTCATAATACAAGGTGATACAAACATATAAACAAGATTATCATATCTGGCAAATTATAACACCTTTGCAGATACTTCACACAGCATATCTGACAGAACTCACTCCTATTTTACAATATTGGTATTCATAATATCCTAAGGTGTCCCCCAGATTCCATACAGTGTCACACCACTACAGTACAGTAAATGTAAACATGAGTTGCGGGTGGAGCCCCCCTTCGGGGAGACTAGCCCCCAGCTCTGCCCCTTTTACCTGCACTGCGCCCCCCCATGGCCAGATCCTTGAGACCCCCCACCCATGGCGGGAGCCTTGAGATCCCCTGCCCTTCCTCAGGTGGAGGAGCTCCAAGTCCCCTCTCCCCCGCAACCAGGGCTGATGCAAGGAAGTTTCGCACCCTAGGCAAAACTTCCACCTTGCGCCCGCCCCCAGTCCTGCGGCAGCTCCCCCCCCACACCCTAAGGCGCCCACCCTTGCGGCAGTTCCCCCCCTGCCCTGAGGCACTGCCCTGCGGCAGCTCCCCCCGGGGAGCCATGTGGCAGCTCCCCACCCCAGCTCACCTCTGCTCCGCCTCCTCCCTGAGCACGCCTCCCCCATTCTAATTCTCCTCCTCTCCCAGGCTTGTGGTGCCAAACAGCTGATTGGCGCTGCAAGCCTGGGAGGCGGGAGAAGTGGAGCAGCGACCGTGCGCTCGGGGAGGGGGTGTAGGAACGCTGTAAAAAAAATTGGGGGCACTGCTTTTTGGCACCCCCAAATCTTGGCACCCTAGGCAACCACCTACTTTGCCTTAATGGTAGCACCGGCCCTGCCCGCAGCCCTGGGCCAGCTGGAGCTGCACCGCAGGAAAAGCAGGAAAAGCTCTTGCTGCTTCTCTTCTGGGAGAAGAACCTGAGCGTTTGATATTCTGGAGTTGTCCAGGGAGATTACTGATGAACCCAGGAAGCTGAATAGCCAATACTGCCTCCTCAGCTGCTCCAGAACCTGCATGAGGCATAATAATAAGCAAAAAGTTCCCCCACCAAACCCACAACTGGCATCTGGCGGCTACAGCTGTGCCAGGGCAGGCTTAGCCTGGCCTGACATATTATACCCACCGCCGCCCTTGAGTGTAAAGTACAAATGTGAGGAAGGGACTGGAACTGTGGAATACTTTCAGCTTTCCCACCCCAGTGCAGTATTATCAGTCCCAAGAGATCAAAAATCATGAGTTCTACAACCAAAAAATCATGACATTGGCCCCCTCAAATAAGCCTAGCCAATCGTGTTTTTTAGTCTATCTTTTGGCTTTTTAACTTCCTTCTACTCCTCTGCCAGTGACCAGCAGCAAAGGTGGCACAAGTGGCAAGCAGAGACAAAGACAGCAGTGACAGCAGTGATGGCAACAGAAGGCGGGGGCACTGATTGACCCACTCCCCACAGGGTGTGAATTGGACCCACTTAAATGCACTGTTTGGACAGCAAACTGAGTGGAGTGTAGCAAAGAGAAAGGGGAGTGGTGTGTTATGACATTTTTCTGTCATACTTTCATGCTTCAAGATGCGAAACTGAGATAAAGGACACTGCCCTGCATTCTGTGGGGCAGGTATTTACTTATGGCTTCCAGGCTTCTGAATCTTTGTTGCAGATTTACCAAATTAATGCTGAGCTGCCTTTCCTTTTAATAAAGGGTGTTCTTTTGTTATACACAAACTCAGTGTGTGCAAATGGGGAAGTATTGTCTCTTACAGGTGTTCAGGGGTTTGTTTTTCGCTCACCCAGAAATCTGGGCTGGGGCTCAAACCAGCTCTATTTTGTAACATTAAGCGGAATCTCTAGATATTGAGCCCAACCTTTGTTACTGCAAACTTCACCTGACAGATGGGTTTTATATATAAATATAAGATAACAAATATAGGAATTGTCATACCAGGGCAGATCAATGGCCCATTTAGTCTTATGCCTTATCTTGACATTGGTCAATGTTGGATGCTTCAGAAGGAGGCATAAAAACTCATAATCTACCTAGCTGTGTAATATAACACCATGGAAGGAAATTGCTTGTGGATCACAGCTGGTGATCAGCTTATGCCCTAAAGCATGAAGATTGATAGGCCTTGTAATTTTATCCTAGTCCGTGTAACTGCAGATGTTATTTGTTATTATTTGTAACCACAGTTATTTATACTTTCAGCAGCAAGTCTAGAGTATTTGAGTGAGAATCTTAAACACTTCATCCTACCCCCTCTACTTGGAGCTATTATGAAAATCTTATCCATTTTTAATTACTTATTTGCTTTACAAATTATAAAACAAAATGTGTGTGTGTGTGGGGGGGGAAGCATAGCAAAAGCATTTTTCCAAATGTAGTTTATCTGAATGAGGTGTTCAACATTTTTCTGACAGATTACTTTGCCAGGGTATTAACCTGCTGCATCACAAGGCATGCAAAATAATTTCTGTGCCTATCTAGCTCTTTCCTCTTCCATCAGCTTTTCAGTTTCTTAAATATTGCACTGCAAATTTAAGATCATACACAGATATGATAGGGAACAATAAATAGCAATAGCCTGAACTCTTTTGCATTAGGAATAGTGGTAACAAAATGATATCCGCTTCTCTCCTCTGCACTATTGTTGCAAATGCTAAAATATGCCCAGTTACAAAGGCTATGTCTACATTGGAAACACTGCAGCAGCACAGCTGTGCCTCTGTACTGTATACATTTACTACAGTGACATAAGGGATTCTTCCATCACTACAGTAAATTAACTTCTCCAAGAGGCAGCAGCTAGGTCAAAGGAAGAATTCTTCCATCGACCTAGTGGTGTCTACACCAGGGGCTTAGGTCAGCTTATTTACAATCATACAGGCTGTGAAATTTTTCACAACTGTGAAGGATGTCATTAAACTGACCTAACTTTGTAGTTTACACCAAAGGTTCCTGTTGGGGTACAGCCCAGCTCAGTCACTTGCATCCCATTTTTCTTTTGCCACTTTTGGGGGGCTCCCACTACAGGAGGAGCCAACTGCACACAAGGAGGGTCTCGGGACCTTTTCACTCACCCACTAGCATACCTCCCCCTTTTGGGGGTGAGGGAAGAGGGGACCTTGACTCCTAGCCAGCACTACCACCAAGCACATTGGTGGGCAGTCCCCCCAGGCTAGTGCTACAGCATTTACCCCAGGGGGTTAAATATGACAATCCCATCTAGTAAGGAGATATTCACAAGGTGCCCACTGTTACTTTTTTGGATTTGCAGTCTAAATCAGCAAGTTCCTGCACTAGGTACCTGCCACAAGGAGGTGCAAACATCAGCTTGGTTGCCTCCACCCCACCCTTCATGAGCTATCTAGAAGTTAGTCCAGCCCAACACTGAGATAATCCAGAAACAAATCAGCACCTATATCAGAGAGGTGTACTCTGTCCTCCTGATAAAATCAGCCCAGGGAGTGCAGCTGAACAACAGAGCCACCTCAGGACTACAGACCTGCCAATACTTTCCATATGGCCTTTCTCCAGGTCCTATTCACCTTTTTTGTGGGTGTACTGCAGTCTGCCAAAGGCTGCAGGCTAGTATCTCCAACCATACTATCCCACCACTTGGAAAAATGTCCACCAGCAATCCAGTATCCCACTTAGCCTTTCATATCTGTTGGGCCCAGTGGCATGTTCCTGGGTTGTTCACCCATAGGTGGATAACAATGATGTCTAGAGTGTCCCATGGGGCACTAGCCCATGCAAAACAGGCATGAGCTAGTCCCAGCGCATGCCCTGTCTGCTGTGCCGAAAAAAAAAAAGTTACATCCATCCAGAGGCCAACTGCAAACACCTTGTTGAATTACACTTTCTTGTAAGCTCAGTGCACAAAGGTGTGCCCACAAATCCATATCCCCAGCCATAGGCTTGCTCCAATACATTCTATATGATAGACATGGGGAAGGAAGCAGACATGGTTAAAACCTGTGGTGCTTATGGCCCACCACCTGCATCTGCCTCTCTTCAAACAGCCACATGTAGGATGTATAGGCCTTGCATCACCCAAGCCCTTTAGCCTAGACTTCTGATTCGCCCCCATCCCTCCCCAACCCAACTGTGTACCTACTGTTGTGGTCCATATATAGAACAAATTGGAGCCATACTGTCATGGTGGCAAGCCCAAGAATGAAAGCCTCTTCCTATACACTCCCACAAACTGGAATTTGATTTGCAGGAACAGGGGATCCTCCCAGGGAGGTCCGCAGTGCCCATACAGGACACAGGTATCTCTCACCAGAGCAGCTCAGTTTGTGAAGAGCTGCTGTGCCCCATGCTAGGAAGGGACATCTCTCTTCCACAGGGCAGGGGGAGAGACATGAGATAGAATAAGCCCGGATGTTTTGCTCTTAAATAATTCCATCAAGAGTTGAGTTAAGTGCATTACAGTGCCTGTCAGGGTGGACAGAGGAGACAGAAAAACCTCTGTTCATAGCACAATGTGCACTTATCACATAGTGTGGACCATTTGGGGCAAGTAGGATTCCATCCCAGGGGTGGCTCTGCTCATCTCAGAACCTGATCTGCTTTCCCCATGCTTGCCTGAGGGCACACAAGGAGAGATATGGAAGAAATTCCAAAGCTGAGCCATTTCCTCTTTTCAGGAATCTGGTAATGAATGTTCAATTCATCCAGTAAGAGACTGGTGCACTTACACTGTAGCCAGTCTGTGAGTCCATGAAAGACCCATCTGACTGTAAGAATTCTTCACTGGCATTGGCTGGTGTGCTTGAGCAGGACTGATATGAAGGACAGAGGTGTACCCACTGAAAGCCATTTGAAGGATAGTCTAATAAACTAGACAATAGATGGAGAGTGGGGTTAAATTCCCATCTACACCAATGCCTTTCAGCCCCAGTCAGAACATGGATCTCAGGGGAGATGCCTTCAGATTCTCCCATTTAACAGACCAGACTGCAACCCTGCAAAGCTGAAGACTGTATTATGTTTGGGGACATGATTCAGTCTCAAGAGGTCTGAGAGACAGAGGTACATCAATGGTTGCCACATTTATCCATATCTCCAGCATGGCAGAGATTCTAAGTGAGGGTTAGTGGGGAATGTCTCTGTTGAGACATTACACAGCCAAAATAAACTAGCAATCAGATCAGTTCTGCACAGCCTCATGTACAAGCCCTTTCCTGCATCTCATGCCACTGTTTGCCCAATTTATGGATAGCACATGTTTTTACTGGTGTTGCCCTGGATTACAATATCATTCCTGATGTTAGGTAAAAATCTGGGATGTTCTAAATCTATTGCTTATGTTTGTGTGTGCTTAAATCTAAGAAACTGCAGTATTAGATAAGAGCATGCTTGCTTGCATTTAATCTTTGATCAGACATAATTGCTGTTTTCCTCTTGATTTATTCTTGACACCGCCTGGAGTGAAATAGTTACGTTAACTCTGTTGGGGGTTCTAAAAACCCCAGGTAACACAAGCACCTTTCCCTAATTTTCTATTTAATCCCCCATTGTCTTGGCTTCCCTTGGGAGGGGAAGGGCTCAGCAAGGTGTGGGAGTACTAAATTGCCTAGTATCAGAGGGGTAGCCGTGTTAGTCTGACTCTGTAAAAAGTAACAGGGGGTCCTGTGGCACCTTTAAGACTAACAGAAGTATTGGGAGCATAAGCTTTCGTGGGTAAGAACCTCACTTCTTCAGATGCAAGAAGTGAGGTTCTTACCCACGAAAGCCTATGCTCCCAATACTTCTGTTAGTCTTAAAGGTGCCACAGGACCCTCTGTTAAATTGCCTAGGTATCAGTGATTTCAGCTCTGCAGCATATAACAAGACTCTCAATTGAGTCTAAATGAGTTATTTTATTATATTATGGCAAGAGGATGGGTTAAATGGTGCCTAGGATTCTTAAACAGGGGCCCCCACCACCAGGTACAAGTACCTGTCCCCACCCTCTCTCCACTTATTGGGCTTTGGAACCCATGTCCTCTGCCTAGCGAATGCCGTTCAGTTGAGGGTGAGTCCCTCCATTGGTATGCCAGGTACAGTTGTGCTGCCCTCAGTTCACACAACAAGGATAACAACCCTTTATTACTCCTGCCCCAATAACAAAGATACTGGGGATCCAACACCAGCCACAAGTGAGCATTTGGGCAAGCAATCCCATCATGCTGAACACCTAAGCATGGTGGGTGTGTCTATGCAAACGAGACCAGCTTCTAAAGTCTTTTTCTATAGCTCACCACTAGATGTCAGAGGAAAGCTCATCCAGACTCTGTTTACATCATTTGCGACTATCTGCTTTTTTTATTAGTTTCACCTGGATTCTGGAGCAGTGTCAGTGATTGTTTCATATCAGTTCTATGAAAATAAGGTCAGAGCAGAGCTGGCAAGGAATTTTTCCATTAAACATTTTTTCTTCATCAAATGCTGATTTGTCAAAAATAAAGCTTTTGACAGGGTTGGGCCAGTTTTGATAATTTTCCTATTTTGAATTTTAAAGAGTTTCAATATTGTCAACATTTTCTAAATGATGATTTCCATTTTTTGGTTCAGAACAACTTTTCATTCAAAAATTTAGGTTAATTTATGGCTTTTGTGTAAATAAAAATGGTCAAAACTGAAATGAAATACTTCGATTTTATCCAAATGAAAGTTTTGTTATTTATATAGGAGGATGGGAAAGCTATTTCCTGACCAGCTCTAGTCAGGAGTCTGGTGATAAAAATGGGCTGTCAATTACCCACATTGTTGGACAAGAGCTGATCAGTCAATACTGGTACAAAAGGAAATGTATACAAAATTCCACTTTAAGACCCTACCCATTTGACTACACATACTTCAGTGAATACCCTGATTTTGTATGCTGTTCCTGGTTATCTACAAAGAGCAAAAGGGACATTAGATCATGATGAAATGTGTCTTCATAGAATACTAAGCATTTTGAGTACTACTGACCTTGAAAGAAATCAACCAAAAGCTCAATCGTTTTCTCATATAAAGGGCAAAGCTGTTGCTAAGATTATCGATTGCAGGCAGGATACCATTTGAATACTCCCTGCAGTCATGCAAGAACCTATTTGTTAATTTTTAATCATAACTTAATGGATAAAGTAAATAAGAGTAAGAGGGAAGCTCAGGAATTCTAGATGATGTTGACATTATATGGTGAAGTACCGTAGCATCATCTTGCAGGAGGAGATATGGCAGGAGGAACAGAACAGGGATAAAGGAATACATGTATGTGAAAGGATTCCATGCCCTCAAGCAGGCCATAGCCAGCCAAAGAAAAGAATTTGGCTGAAATCCTGGCCCAATTAAATCAATGGCAAAACTCCTATTTACTTCCATGGGAGCTGGTTTATACCTTGTGTGCACCTGTCTGTATCTACATAGAGTGCTATATCTACATAGAGTGTGGAGTTGTTTAGGGGAACAAATCTTGTGCTCGTAACCATTATTTCCAGTATGGAGAGTCAGAATGGTACAAGAAACTGGCAAAGCCATTCTGTTTTTCTTGATAATTACATATATTTGAATGTACTTAACCTGGCATTTAAAATCATGTTTTAATTAAATAAAATAACTTAAATATAGAGTAGACCCCAATGGGAATCATACCCATGTTCCCTGGACTCATGGATGCCTGACTATTTCCATGTGCTTTTTTGTAGTTGTTGACTCTGTTGCTTTGGGTACCAGTTGCCATTTAGAAGGTTATAGCAGGGATTTATTTATCCTGAAACTTCTGAGAACTCTAATCTGTTTTGCTGAGATTTACTTGTCCTAAGAGATAGCCTGCAGTGCTTTGTTTTTCAGAAATATACTTCTAAAGACCCTGCAATCTCTCTACTCTATCAAAATAATTATTTCAATTTTGCTTTCAATCTCACAATCCAACTCTCACATTCTTTGCTGTCAAATGTTTCACTTAGCATAGAGTTTGCAGTTATTATTACTGTTCCTTTAAACAAAAAAGGCAGGCTGACATTTCCTCAAGCAGAAGGGGCAGATTACTGATCAGTATATAGCCCAATACAAAATGTGCCACCAGTACTGACTTTCTGATTTGCCTCCCCCTATTTCTTCTTTAACAATCTGGATAATTGTGTATGTGCAAGGAGACTGGCTCATAGGTGGTCAGGCTTAGTGGTCAGAGTCCAAATCCCAGAGCCTAAGGTCAAGACAAAGTCAGTGCCAGGGCTCAGAGCCAAAGGTCAAAACCAAAGTCAGAGTCTGAATGCCAGAGCCACAGATCAAGACAGAGTTGGATCCAGGAATCAGAGCCAAGGGTCAGAGCTGGGTAAGCTGGAGTCAGAGATAGGGTTGCCAATTTTGGTTGGACATATTCCTGGAGTTTCATCACATGATATAATCTTTAATTAAAGATTAATCTTTAATTTTGGGAGACTCCAGGACAATTCTGGAGGGTTGGGAAACCCTAGGTCAGAGAAGACAAGAGCAGGGATGGTTCCAAGGCAGGAGCAGGGCTGGAATGATGCAGAAGCAGGGTTGGAAGAGGCTGGACACAGGGCAGGAGCAGGACTTGGAATGAGGCAGGCACAAGGATGCTGATAACACACAGGCATGTGCATTGAACAACCACTGATCCTCTGCAGTGGCTAGGCTTAATAGCAAGCCACCTGACAGTCTTATCCAATCAGCTGGTTCTTCTGTGTCCCAGCTGTGCTCCTTGGCTGTCCAATGACTGGGCAGGCACAACTGCAGGCCCTCATCTGACAGTATGAGAAGAAACTGACATATGTCCATCACTTTCCATTATTTCAAATAGGTAGAGGGAAGGAATGTAGGATAATAAGTGCCATTCATAGATTGGGAGGTATAGCACTTAAACTCTTAAATGGGGATTGAATTATCTTGACACTGTTTGGCAAATGTCTACTATGAGAGTGAAATTATATGTCAAAGAGCTTTTGCTACTGCTGGTGCAATGGTTGGTTACTTTTATAAGCAAACCAAAGACTAAGCCTGAATATCCACATTTAAAAACTACTTCATTTGTTACCATTTTAAGAGCTATGAATATAATGCAATTGAATGTGCAGCATTTAGCATTTGGGGCACAATGGAGGGAAAAATAATGAGGTCAAAGCAGATTACTGTGTATTGGTGTGGGACAAGATAATTAGAAAAGAGGCTGCCACCCATTCCCTTTTCTTTGGGCTGTTTAATGAGAGTGTAAGAATGTGGGGAAGGAGGAGACTCAAGAAATTTACTCATTCTGTGCCTGAGGGTCCGACTGCTTCTCTACCAATTTTGCCCATTGGAATGTGTATTGCAAATATTGGCAGAACAGTATACGTGATCATATTATGGAAAAAAATGAACTAATAAACAATGTTAAAAAAAAAGCCTGACTTGACATTAGAAATGTTCACGCCTACCAGCTTCTAGACATTTCACAGCTAGACATTAAAACCAAAACCTCTCACACAGTGTGAGTGGCAATTAGTGGAGTGATATATTTGTTTTTTATTTATTACTAAATGCCTTGTACAATGTAAACTTTCTTTTAAAAGGACAAAAACAAAGCAAAGTAGGAGCAGTGGAGGAATTGTGACTCTAAATCACAAATCATTTCCTGTTCTGCTCTGCCCAGAACAGCTATGCAGTGTTTTCCCCAGGAATTGAAATTAGGGGGTGTGTTTGAATTTACGGGGAGGGGGCGGTCAGGGCTGATGAGGGGTGAGACCGTGAGGGCAAAGGTGGGCTGTATGGCACCATAGTAAAAACTGAAAAATATTTCATGGCCATTTTATTAGATTTAACTCATGTTTTAAAATCATCACAGCAAGTAAAGTTGGCTATTCAAGCCTTCTATGAAGCACAACATCTACACCCTTCTTGGTTTCATGTTATAATTTTGCACAATTCTGTTAATGAATTTCTTGAATGCAATGCGTTCATCTTTGGTGGCTTCTCATGTGTCCGATACTTCCATTCCTTCAATTGATATGCTCATTAGTTCATTCATATGATCAGGCAGAAGGCGACTTCTTTCAGAACACAAAATTCTATTCAGTGATGAAAAAGAGCACTCAACTGTAGCTGTTGTGACCAGGAGTAGCAAGAGATGAATTCCTACTTCTTTCATCCCAGGAAACATAGCACAAAGATCAGGTAGAGCCACTAGTGATGATAAAAAAAAAGTTGAAGTCAAATCTTCATTAATTCATCGTATGATATTCCACTCAGTGTTCAAATTCTCTATTCTGTCCTGAGCACATGGCAGCCCCATTGCTGGTAGTGCCTCAGTCCATGCAACTGTCAGTGTTTTATAGGAGAGGGATCTGTAAAAGTTACATAGAGGTTGAGTAGAATCTAGAAGTCACTGTTGTAGATTTTTAAGAATCAAGTCTGTGTACTTTTTCAGATGTCTTAACAAGCACTTCTTGTAATCTTCACTTAAGGATTCAATATAAATGCCTTCATTAGTCAACTTCTGGACTGAAGTCTTTGCTTCTTCCAGTACTTTTTCAATGGATAGCTCTCTGATTGATCCAAAAGTAGCATCTATTGCTGGACAAAGATCTACTATTGTTGAAGTAGATGCCTGGATGGCATTGTTTAATGACCCAAGTGGTTTCAACAGTAGACTTAAAAGAGAGAGAATGGCAATAGTCTTCTCTGGATGTAGTAGCAAAAGTAATCCACCAGCTTCACTACTTAGATCCATCCCATCTTGACAGATACTTTTCAGAGCCAGTAATAATGGCTGTAGTAATTTTAATACAACAGCCAAGGATCGCTCATGAGAAAGCCAGAGGGTTTTCCCAGGTTGGACTAATTTGAACTTCAGTCCCAATGTATCTTCTATATTGTCCAAGACGTTCAGTCTTTTTGGATTCTTGCTGAAAAAAGAACATAATGAAGACATTACATTTCTAGAGTTTTAATGTCTTTTGAAGAGACTGCAGCTCGTACTAGTGCTAGTTGGAGTAGATGGCCTCTGCAGTGTGTACAGGAGAGATTAGGGTTACACTTTTCTCTGAGCAAAGCTTGTAATCCACCCATGTCTTCCAGAGAAATTTTCAGCTCCATCAAATGCACAAGCAACCATCTGTTTGGGGTTCAATTGACAAGCATTTAACTCTTCTAATATGTGGGTTGTCACAGATGCAGCTGATGTGTCTTCTATAACTTGAACATCTAGCGATGCATCTAATGGCCTACCACTGACATCAAGATAACGTACACAATGACTTAATACTTGGTGCCCATTTGCATCGGTGCATTCAGCAGCTATGTATGCAAATTTTTTGAATGTGCTGAGAGAGTTCTTCACTTTTTTAACTGTTGAGTCTTTCACTGTTACACCACATGCTTCTAGCCAGTCAGTTGAGTTTCTTGCAGAAAGTTAGTGAGCATTTGCTGGTCTTGTTTGGAACCAGTGTTCAACTTCAGGATGAACAAGTGACAAAGCACTTAACATTGGCCTCCAGTTTGTAGCGTGTGATATTTTTTGCTTAAATAGAAAGTATGATGCCACAGCCATGTTTGTTTGCATGGACCTGTGTTGTGTCTCCAGCATTCTTAACAGCCTCATTAACACTCATTGTTGTTGTCTTTGGTCAGTGGAGACTCAGAGTTCAGAGGTGCTTTCACATGAGTTCACCTCCCAGGTGGGGGGCAAGAAGGCACCTTGCTCATTCCTCCAGCTGTTCATTGTTCGCTCTGGCCACTGTTGTTCATTGTGCCACCGTTCACTCCATTGCTCTGTTGCCAATGTCCCTGCACCGTCACCTTCTGCTGTGACCTCTGTGTGTTGGTCTCTTGAGGTTCCACCCAGCTATCAGTGATTTCAGCTGAGCTCTCAGTGGGGGAACACTGTCCCACAGCAGGTCTAAGCACTTAGACCTGATTATTAGTGATTTCAGCTGTAGTGGTCACTTAACAAAACAAGAGACTAACATGGAGCCTAATCAGCTCTGTCTTTAAACAGTGGAGAAGGGCTGGGCAAATAGTACTTGTGACTCAGGCAGACCATCAAGCAAAACACATGTCCCCAACCTCTCCCTTGATGCCCTCAATCTGCACAGGCTAAGTACAGTTATACTGCCCTTTGCTCATACAATAAGAATAACAACATTTCATACCACCCCCACCCCCCACCGCATTCAAGTGATTTGTAACCCAACCCTAGCCAAAATCTATCACTTGGGCAACACAGCTCTGGTTGCTGTATACCTAGGTAGATTAGGTGTGAATGTAAATACAATCTGGTCCTGAAGCCTTTCCCCCCCTGCCAACATCACTAGCTGTCAGGGAGAGCTCATTAAGACTTTGCTTACAAATCATAATTTGAAATGATTAGGTTGGCCACCATCACCGAAATGAATGCACTGACATTGTCATAAAAAACAACAACTGTATAAGGAAGCTAGTCTATGTTCATACATTTCAAATCTATTATACTTTTTCAGATACGTGTATTTTATCATACACTTTATATGCTTTTAAAGTGTGTATTAATATTTCAATTCAAATGTCCAAACAATCACTACATTGGCAACACTGTATGTCACTAGTTCACAAAACTGGGTGAGTGTTGGTAAAATTCAGGGGGGATGTAGGGAAATCCCTGCAGCTATGTACTGCTCCTTACTCAGGGTAGATCGTAAAGTTAGTCAAGCCTATGGGGAATAGCTCTGATTTTTTCATTCACTAATGTTCCAGCACTATAACATAGTAGACTTCAATAGAGTTATTCCTGAGTTAAACAAATGAAGTGTTAATGAGAGCAGAACCAGGCACAATAGCTCCACAGCTGTAGTAACAACCCCAATTATAAACTAGTTCATATATGTTTTCTAACATTTTTAGGTCTCTGATGTACCTCTGTACTCTCATTATAGTGACCAGCGAGACCTTTCTAGTTTTAGACATTCAAATTATTGCTGTTCTGCTATGGCAGTTTTTTTCTGCATTTAAAAACACAGACTTCTTTGCCTGAAGCTGTAGTGCTACTATGCACACATGCACACACACACACACATACACACACACACACACACACACACACAAAGAAACATGTTTATATTGTTTCTTTAAAGTGTTTGCATACATGCTTCTTTATTTTCAGTTTAATATTTATTGCACCATGCAGGTGGTGTGCAAAACCCCTTCAAGGAACATTACCAGACATCAGATGTTTTAATGAGCAACTGGAAAACCTTTACAGGTTATTTACCAGGAAAATGGAAAAGAAACTGTGTGTAATTAGTGCATCAAACCTTCCTAAATTGGTTGAATGAATACTATGAGAACATTTTCTCTTCAAAGTTGAAAAAATTCATTTGTTCACAAAATAACTTACATGCTTGATCATTTAAAGGAAAGAGGAGTTTGGTGAGCTGATGATGTAACAACAATAAACAAAGGATTTAGTCACTAAACAGAGTTCTGAGATTTTGTTCTTAGGCCAGCTGCCCTGTTGAGTGGCTTTATTATTATGGAGTCTAAAATGTCACTGAAAAAGCTCAAATACTCTTCACATCTCTTTTATGGCATATAGTATCTCAGGAATCTCCCAAAACATTGCACAACGTCTGCTTCCCATCCATATCTGTATTATAACAGGAGCTGTAATGAGGACCAGTGTTTAAGGTTACATAACAGCTTCCATTCTAATCCATTGTTTTCAGTTACTAATAATCTGAATTTTTCACCATCTGTGCTAAATTTTTCTAAACTTGGTCTCTGACAAAAATACATTTTTTTCTGTTTTAGGCAATGATAATCCATGTTGTGAGTCTGAGGAAATTAAAAAAAAAACCACTATACAAAAATCTTGTGACTATTTGTGACTAGCACTATTGCAAAATGTTTGTGACTAGCTCTAGTGGGGTCAGTATAGTGAAATTTGGCAGTGTAAGGGTGTTCATTAGGGAGATGTGTATTTGAGTGTTCTGGTAGAAACTGATTTTGATTTGACTTAATTATGAATATGGGATTCTGAAAATGTGCAGTATTTTTTTTAAATGATAGCTGTGGATATTACAAGTTTAAGCAAACATTGGCAACGCTACTTTCTGTGTGGCTAGCTTACCTACATTTGGAAAATTGCACAAGGTGTGCAGTGAATGAGAAAAGGGCTTATCTGGATTTCAGTGAGACCAAGTGTTAAAATTTAGTCTCTCACATATCCCTTGCATTCGGGAGTATTTACTAAATTATACCAAATTGTCCAACAACCTGTTTTATTGTTATGCTCAACATGAAACTGAATTACATGCATTCAAATAAATCAATATGGGTCATATACAGCACCTTTGGAAGAGTGCATTCTGCAATCTCCTACATTCATGTGTTGTTGCCCCAGTTGACCTAAGTGGCGAGTCAGATTTCAGGGTCCTGGGAATGTTCCTGTTGGAAGTAGAAATTGATGGAGTCTGATATTTTTCTGTGATTCATTTTTGTTTATTTGCAAAGAATGTACAAAGTCTATGTCTCTGTATACAGACAGAACCAAGAATAAAAGGAAAAGTTTCTAAGCTTGTAGCTCCAAGTCTGTGTAGCAAAGAGATCCAAAAGTTTGCTCTCGAGCTTTTTCCAGAGTCAAACTGTCCGCAGAGGCTTTCTTGCTTTCCCCCCACACCTTTGTCCCTCTCTGTTCTTGTCCATGTCCTCAGTTTTTGTGCGTTCTCTCACACACCCACATTCACCTATCCAAAATAATACCCAACCCAAAAGCTCCTTGATGGGTTCACACACACCTTTTGTCTTAAGTGACATTCATATTTACAGTTATGTTAGGCAAAGAGTGAGTTCACACATACCAACTTCAATGGGATTTTAATCCTACTTATACCAATGTTTCACCCAGCTCATAATAGTATTTTAGTTTTGACTTTATCCCTGCCTTCCAGGGACATGCTCTAACACAATTCAACTGCAGTCACTCACTGAATTACATTTTGATGCATTGTGTAGTCTTAAACCCCACCCCCACTCCACCTCTTCCTGCCCCCCACTCTGCCCCCAACCCCTAGGTCCCTTCCCCTGAGCTGAGAAGCTGACTGCTCACCTGCCTCTCCCCAGCCCCAGCCCCAGCCCCAGCCCCAGCTTGGAGAGCTGTACTTCATCTTGTCTGGGGTTTCATCTTTGTCTTTTAAGTATCTCCATGAGGGCCAAAACACAAAGTGTGATCCTACAACATGTTATTAATGAACGTTTGTATTTGTTTTATTGGTACATAATTAAATTACTGAGTATGGTATGAAATATTCTTGTCATAACTATAAAGGGAAGGGTAACAGCTGTCCTGTGTACAGTACTATAAAATCCCTCCTGGCCAGAGACTCCAAAATCCTTTTCCCTGTAAAGGGTTAAGAAGCTCAGGTAACCTGGCTGGCATCTGACCTAAAGAACCAATAAGGGGACAAGATACTTTCAAATCTTGGGGGGGAAGGCTGTTGTTTGTGTTCTTTGTTTGGGAGTGTGTTCGTTCTCGGGACTGAGAGGGACCAGACATCAATACAGGTTCTCCACATCTTTCTAAACAAGTCTCTCCTATTTCAAACTTGTAAGTAAATAGCCAGGCAAGGCATGCTAGTTTTCCTTTGTTTTCTCAACTTGTAAATGTACCTTTTACTAGAGTGTTTATCTTTGTTTGCTGTACTTTGAACCTGAGACTAGAGGGGAGTCCTCTGAGCTCTATAAGTTTGATTACCCTGTAAGGTTAATTTCCATACTGATTTTACAGAGATGATTTTTACCTTTTTCTTTAATTAAAAGCTTTCTTTTTAGAACCTGATTGATTTTTCCTTGTTTTAAGATCCAAGGGGTTTGGATCTTGATTCACCAGGAGTTGGTGAGAGGAAGGAGGGGAATGGTTAATTTCTCCTTGTTTTAGATCCAAGGGGGTTGGATCTGTATTCACCAGGAGTTGGTGGGAGAATGGTTAATTTCTCCTTGTTTTAGATCCCAGGGGGGTTGGAACTGTATTCACCAGGAGTTGGTGGGAGGAAGGAGGGGAATGGTTAATTTCTCCTTGTTTTAAGATCCAAGGGGTTTGGATCTGTATTCACCAGGGAATTGGTGAAGGTTTTTCAAGGCTTCCCAGGGAGGGAAAAATTGGGAAATGGTGGCAGCGGAACCAGAGCTAAGCTGGTAGTTAAGCTTAGAAGTTTTCATGCAGGCCCCTACATTTGTACCCTAAAGTTCAAAGTGGGGATCCAGCCTTGACAATTCTGAACACTAATAAATAAATAAATACTAAAAAACAGTGTTTTAATGAAGCTCATTCACTGTGACAGTTTGGGGAACATGTCTGTGCCCAAATATGAATTCCTCTGTTTTATAGCATTCACTTGTAACCTTCAGAGTGGATTTAACTTCCATTTTTGTAGCAGAAAACAGGCTAAGTCTGGAAACTGAACCATGGCCATCAACAAGTCATCAACATTAATTAGCTCTACCCTTGAGTTAGCGACAGATATCTTTACTTCTAACAGCATCACTGCCAGCAATCCCATACAGGGTTTCAGGATGCAAATCTCAGCAGAAGGACAGGACCAGGACCAATCAGAGAGGGGGCCAGAAGGGCCATTTGGCCTGGGCCTCAAGCTCAAAGGGGGCCTCAAATTTAGACACTTGTCAATTTTTTGGCATTTGATAAGTTTTGCAACTTGTTTTTATGCACATCCCTATCGGACCAAAATGTGACACAGTCTCTCAGCATAGAGCTGCAAAGTTAAGCAAATAAGAAATGTGATTTGGTAAAAGAAATTGTTTTTTTTTTGTTAACTGATATAGCCTTTGTCAGATTAAAAAGTTTAAAATGTTCATAAATATTAATAAAAATATAGCGGTTCTGATGGCACAAGATTAGACGATGATGAACGTGTCCTCTCAGATCAGCTGATTATATCAACAAACCACTACTAGTGGCTGGTGCTGGATTAAGTGCATGTTGAAAAGTAGAGAATTGTTACATTTTAGTGTCTTTATAGTTTTACGTCTAGTTGACTAAGGAATTATTTATATGTGAGAATTCCTCATTATTATCTTCATATGGTAGCTAAAAGAGGTGACTGGTTGGTTGGTTGGTTGAGCCCTAGCTCAAAAGCATCATAGGCTTTTGTAGGCTATAGGCCCAGATTCAAGGTGAAAATTTGTGAGGACAATCTTGTACAGTGAGTTTTGTGAGGACACATGTTTGAAATTTTTGGACATTATCCCTCTGTCTGTATCCGTGTTTACTATATACATGTCATACCTTTGTCTTCAACTCAGCCTGTTATATTATACCTTGAGTGCTTGAGTTTTGATTCAGTGATAAAGATAATGACCTGTCTGACTGTTTCATTTTGTGTTCTTAATTAGTATTCTTTCGTTTTAAGTATTTTCAGCATTTGTGCACCATTCAGCATTTGTGTACATGTTTACAGTAGAAGATTTCAAGTGTAGATAAGCTACTTATTTACAGCAGAATATTTCAAGTGTAGGTAGGCTACATATTGACCAGATAGATCACTACGAAGAGGAGATTTGATAGTAGTGCAAGCAAGAGACAGTGAAAACAACTGAGTGAAGCAGCAGCTAAGAGCTCAAAGACAATAACTTCATTTCTCATACCCGGGAAAACACACCTTACCCAACAAACAATGCTACAGATAATGAAAACTCCACAACTGCAACAGCTGATATTTCAATGCCAATACCTGAACATGAGGACAGTAGTGAGAAGGAGATGCGCCAATGTAACAGGTGCAGCAGAAGATCCTGTGTATGATCAAGAAACTCAACTGCAACAGGAAGATCTTACTCAGCAAGAACAATTCATGAGTACTACAGGTTTGACTGTGACTGACATTGGAATTATTGACAAGAGCAATGCTGCCCAAATGCAATCTTTTCTTCAAATTAGTTGTTTTGAAATTCCAAGTAACATTCCATGAGATGCTAATAATCATGCTTTCCCTATTCGTCTGCTGACAAAAACTCTTCCAAATGGTGAGACCTGCACAAGAGACCAGTTATGCTGGAGTACGGAAAAACAATCTCTGTACTGTGCACCCTGCTTCATTTTGAACAAATGTGCTGCAAGCACATCAGTTCTCTCTGATCAATCAGGATGGAGCATCAACAGAGGCTGGAGGAAGTTGAAAGACTGAATACCATCACATGAGAGTTCAATGTCACACAAAGAAAACTCTGTTGCATGGAAATCAGCCAGTAGGGCAGCATCAGCTGAAAGTTCAATTAAGAATTTACTCTTGACTGAGCTCTCTACAGAAACTAATAACGAAAAAACTTCTTGAGCGCATCCTGAATGTCATCCTTTTTCTTTCTGAGTGAGGATTGGCTTTCTTTGGTTCCAGTCAACGTATTGGTGATCGTGCAAATGGAAACTTTCTGGGCATAGTTGAGCTCCTCAGAAAATATGACCCACTTTTATCAGAGCATGTTAAGCGTGTTTGAGAAACGCAAGAGAGTCAAAAGCGCATGCAAGTCCATTATCTCTCCAAACACATACAAAACGAGTTTATTGAGCTATGTGAGTCATTCATACAAACAACAATTCTTGATGAGATTCAAAATGCCAAGTATTTTTCAATCATTGTTGATGCCACTCCAGGTTGTTCTCACAAGAAGCAGACTACTATGGTTATTCGATATGTTAAGATTATAGACAGCCCATTTTTTATTTTTATTATGGCAGGGGCTCAAAAGCTGGAAGTGGCCCAGGCCTCTCTGGATCTCTGAGAGGGCCTGGACAAGACCAAAGAAAAATTGTCACTGTTTCTAAAAATGACATGGTCTTTAAGCAAGAGGAGCTGAGATAAATGGGCGGGGGGGGGGGAAGAGCTCCCTTTTATGGACACCCAGCAAGCCAATTATCTACAAAATCCCTCTTGGTAGCTGTTCTCTACTTGTTTTACCTTTAACGGGTTAAAAAGTCTGACTGCATGTGTAGGTAAAAGGAAGTGAATGGGTACCTGGCCAAAAGAGCAAATGAGAAGGCTAGAACTTTTAAAAATTGAAACAAGACTTCCCTTTTGTCTGTCTGTGTTGTTCTCCAGAGAGAAGAGACACAGAGCAGGAACAAGGCTGAACTATGCTATAGGAAGCTTTAAGCCAGATATGAAAAACCATCAGATCATACCTAGAGACTACTTATTGGAAACCCCCAGATATGTAAGTAGATCAGGGAATGTCTAGGAAGACACAATTAGGTTTATCTCATTTTTTTCCCCCTTGTTGGCTTGTGGACTCCTCTGTGCTATCCCACAAATACTTTTGTTTTGCTTGTAACCATAAGCTGGACCTCAAGTAAACCATTCTTGATGTTTAATGATTATATTTGCTCTTTTTAAATCTAGCAATAACTTAAATTCCAGATGTATTTTCTTTCTTTTTGTTTTTAATAACATTTACCTTTTTAAAGAACAATATTAGTTTTTTTGTGTCCTAAGAGGTTTGTGCATATGTTGTTTAATTAGCTGGTGGCAACAGCTGATTTCCTTTGTTTTTCTTTCTCAGCTCTTCCGGGGGTGGGGTGGCGTGGGGATGGAGGGGGTGTAAGGGCTTAAGGTAATCCCACAGGAAGGAATTCCGAAGTGCGCCTTCCTGGGTCCAAAGGGGTTTTTTGCACTTGAGTGGTGGCAGCATCTATCCATCCAAGTTCAGAGAGAAGCTGTGACCTTGGGAGTTTAATACCAGCCTGGAGTGGCCAATATTAATTTTTTGAATCCTTGCGGGCCCCCACCTTCTGCACCCAAAGTGCCAAAGTGGGGAATCAGCCCTTGACAGGAGCCATGTCATTGCCAGAACCAGAAGTCTCAGCAGAAAGAATGGAGGCAGAAAGGACCTGGCCTCCCTTAAGGACTTGAACAAAACCCAGAGACTCACAACAGGGGTGCAACCAGTCTAAGGAGGACTGTATTCAGAAGGTTTGTTTTGCCTAGCACTAACTCTTGTGCTGTCTGGATACAGTGCATGTGTATGTGTGTGTCTAAGGCTTTGCAAATGAACTTGTGTTCCTTGCTTTATTGTCATGTGGTTCCAAAAAAGTTAAACTATAATCCAGAGTGCCTGTGGGGGTAGACTGTGGGACAGTGCATAAGCTCCTGGGTTGGCTTGGGAGGTTCAGGATGGGTCTCAGGGTGGAGGGAAGTTGGGATTTTGAGGTCTTCACACCTAAGAGGGGTTCCAGACACTTCATCTACTTAGCTACCTGCCTGTCTCCCCCCAATTCCAGCCCCATCCCCCTGTGGCTAGCCGAGAAGCTGTTGTCCTGCCCAGGCTGTCTCCCCCCAGCCCGAGCCCTCGGCGGCCTGCTGAGAAGCTTACAGCCTGCCCAGGCTCTCTTCCTCCATCCCCATACCCCTGAGGCCAGCTCAGAAGCTGCCTGTGTCCCTACTTGCCACAGCCCAGCTCCCTCTGCCCTGGAAAAAGACTCACCTGCCTGCAGACAAAGCCGGGTTGGGAACTGCAGCCACCACACACATTGGGAACCTGGCTGCCTTCCAGCCAAAATAGCTGAAGATAGCTGTTCGGCGTGAAGCTGCCTGTTTGGCCGGATGGGGAGAGCTCATTGGCTGCAGTGGAGCAAACAGCTGATGGGGGCTGCCCATGCAATAGCTGATTGGATGCAAACAGCTGATTGTCCAGTTGGTGCTAAGCACTCACTATTTTTTTTCCATGGGTGCTACAGCCCCGGAGCACCCACAGAGTCAGTGCCTATGCTGAAGTCAGAAATCCCAGCCAGGGTAATTCACCCAGTTTTCCACCCTCGTATAATAGTTTAATTCAGCAACCAGAAAATAGTTACTGCTCTGTGTCTGTCAGTCTACTTAATTTTAACATCTATAAAAATATACACATTTTTACAGCAGCACTATTATATTGATATCAGAATATTGTTTGTTAATAAGCACTTTTTAAGTTATATTGTACATCATTTTCAAATATGGCAAAGAAAATACGATATAGAGTACTGAGCTTCGTTTCCTCCTGGCTATTTTCCTGTCATGCTATTTTGTTTGAACACTTATGGTATCTTTCAAGTATCACACTAATGATTTTCTGCTAGATTTTAATACCTACTTTTTGAATATCAATTTTTTCTGGGCATAATTATTCATTATATGTTAGGTCAAAGGAAAAACAATATACCCCAAATTAAACAATACAATTAAACATTTGAATTCACAAAAAAAAAGGATTAGCAGCATGTCTTGAAG
Organism: Trachemys scripta elegans; assembly: GCF_013100865.1. NCBI lineage: Eukaryota > Metazoa > Chordata > Testudines > Emydidae > Trachemys > Trachemys scripta. The sequence goes on along the minus strand of NC_048298.1, from coordinate 259,755,287 downwards.
AAAATGTACATTTGGACAGAAATTGGTTTTGAGAAAAAGAGAACTGAGCTGTTGCCTACAAGAGATAAAAGTTGTAAAGAGATTATATTATAGTTAAAGATAATGAGTTTTACTGTATCTATTAACAACTATTCCATAACTTTGCAATCCAAGAGCTAATGTTTCACTGATTTTTTTCCCCCAAAACCAACCAAGTCAGCATCTATTTTATTATAGGAATAATCAATTATTTTTGTCAAGGTCCAAATTTCTTGATTAAGGTATAGTCAAGGTTCAGGCTCAAGAGAAAATAATAATAATAATAATAATAATAATAAGTAAATAAAAAGATTTCACGGTCTGTTCAAAAGTCTCTGGCGGTCCACATTTGGCCCATGGTCTGCCTATTGACTACCCCTGTTTTTTATTATATACTTTCCAGAAATTCCTTTCCATTAGCTAAATAACAGAGTATTTTTCACTACCTCACTGTTGTGACTAAATTTATTTTCTCTCTTTCTCACTCTCTCATTTCCCCCCCAGTATCACAATACCTACATGGGAAAATATACTCTTGGTTGTGAGTTTGTAAAAGCACTATTATTTCCTGGAGAATGGTAGTAGGGTCACAGGAAAGTGGTGGGATGGAGGGAAGCTAAAATTGGAGAGTAACAGGAGAGTTTGTTATTCTGCTCTAGTTGCAAGTAAAATGTAGCCACTTCATGTAACATTAAATAGAAGGGAAAAAAAGAAGTAACTGTTTTAAAAATTTGCTGGGAATGAACACATGATGTGAATGCTGTGAAGGACTGTCTAGGTCCTTCAAGTGCTTTCTAACTGAATAATATCAGCAGTTATTTTTTACTTGCATTGATGAGATAGTCTGGGGCTCAGAGACAATACTGTATACTCAGATATTCCCTCAGCATCAGTTTGAAGGGTAAAGAGAAATATTTCATTGTTTGATATATGTAAAAAAACAAAATAACAACAACAACAAAAACCCACCAACAAAAACAGACTTCAAATAATAAAAAAATGGATTGCCCTTCCCTTCAATACCCATTGTACGAATATTTTGGCACAGGATGATTAAAATATAAAATTATTGAGAATAACTTCTGGAATGTAAATACGAGTTTTAAGCAAACTAACAAGCATCTTAAGCAAATATTACATTGACTTTATATTTTATTAGCTCTGTGTACAACAGCCCAGAGGAAATTATGATATTATTTTTAGAGACCATTTGAAAAGCTTCTTATTCTGTTTGCCATAACTACTTTTTTACAGTACTCTTACACAGTAATAGTGACAAACTTTTCCACCATTTGAGCACAGCTGACACTGACACTGTCTAAGAACAGTTGCATGCAAAGCAAGAGCATACTGACTTGCAGAACATGTTCTGCACAGAACACAGGTTGTGTTATTGATAGTCCAGTGTAAAACAGTGAATCTACAAAATATAACCCAGACAAAAATAAAGAGATAGTAGAAGTGGAACATTTTGATGACCACAGCATAAAGAGGGAATGGAAAAAAGTACAAACAGAAGGGTGGTCGAGAGCAGAGGAATCTTGCTATTGGTCCATAAGAAAAGTTGCTGATGTTAAATGAATTATTTGAAGCCTTGGTTCATCAAGGTGCTTAATCACAAGCTTAATTCTAAGCTAAGTCAAGACAATGGGAGTGTTGACGTGCTTAAAGTTAGCCTTGTGTTTAAGTTGTCTACTGAATTGGTACCTCAAGAAGGACTTAGGCTGCTTTCAGCAAAAGCCTGGTTCACTCTGATGTGTCTGAGACTGTTCTGATGTGTCTGAGACTGTTTCTGGTTCATGAATGATGATTCCAATCAATCCAACAATAAAACCCTAAACTGAGGCAAACTTAGAGCACTTATTTTTATTTCTTATATTTCACTCAGACTGTATTTCTAATTATTACTAAAATATAAAATACAATAATTAATAAAATATAATAAATTCTTTTCATATATACATTTTCCATCCTAAACTCTCAATGAGATTCTCAGGCATGATTTTACAGCTTCATGCTACCCTTGGGCTGAGTACATTGAGAATTCATCAGTATGAGGTTCGCAAATAAGGAAGTATCATTAATTTTGTCTTCTCTTCCTCTTTATTTTCCTCCATCTCTACCAAGAAACAGTAGGCCTGGCTGATCTTTTATTCTGGTGTAAATCAGGAATAACTTTATTTATATCAACTGTGGTACATCAGTGCAAAAGTACTGTATGCAAGATAAGAATGGGACCCGGTGTATCTTTTCCTTTCACTGCTCCACTTTTTCTTTATTATTATTATGATGATGTTTATAAGGGTTAGTGGGAATCTATTTTCTTGCCCTTAATCTTGCTTGCACCTGATTAGGCCAGTCCATCCTTCTACCTAAGGAGCACTGGAAAGGGGTCTATCAGTACTGCTACTGCAGAACCAGAGGAAATCCCTCGAGTGTAGTAATAGGATTTTATGTTTGTATTTTGTATGATTTAGAATGAAGGATAAAGAATAATGAGATAATAATGTAGATAATAATGTAGCATGTATTAAATATATTGGTGGATATTGATCATATCCTGCTAGCCACACTTATTGAATAGTAGAAAGGAATGGCCTAATGGGCCATTTGGTAAAGATGCATCAGCCAGAATCTGTGTCTGAGCTGATTTCAAGGCAGTAACAGATGTTTTAAGGTCACTATTTAGTTGTAGGTTTAGCTTTTTAAAATAAGTAAAAGAATGCCATTATAGTTTTCTTGTGCATTGCAATTTGATGTTCCTGTTGAAAATGTCTGTGCTAATTAATTCTGTTTTGTGTGTGAATGAGGAAGGCCATCGCTGAGCCAGATGAACGAGGGAGGAACCAGAAACAGTCGCAAGGGTGCCAGGAGGCTGCAACATGCCCCTATTGAAATGTCAGAGGAGGGCAGATTGATGACTCTAAATAAGAGACAGGCACCTATCAGTGGGGACAAGATAGCTGTGATAAAGAATGAGAAGGACAATTTAAGAAAACAAGCACGTCAAACAACAATTGATTACAGCATGACGGTGCAAAACTCATTGGTCCCAGTGAATGAAAATCACTATATAAACAGGATGCCTTGCCATGAAACTTTGGGTCTGTCCTGCCAAGACTTCCCTGGAGCATTGTGTTGCGATCACTGGAACCCGGCTACTCCCTACCTGTGATCAACCTAGCTGGCTACTAGATTGATCCGGACTCTGGACTGGTACCTATAACATCGACTGGCGGGACAGTGTGTGTGTTTGGTGAGACTCAATGCATATGCAAATTGTTGTATCTTCAATAAATGCGGTGTATTGCCTTTTCCCCTGAAAAAGATCCCGTGTGCTTCTTATAACCATAACACGAGTAAGTTATAAAGTGTTCCAGCCACAGCCCTGTGAGATTTAGCTTGGATCTGAGACTCTGGTTCTCTTTTTGTCAACATGCAATCAAGTCTGGCTTACTGTTTTGTTTTACTTATTTCCATTCATTCCCATTTATCTATTTATTCTCCTTCAGTTTATGGCAGTGGTGAGAAATGTGGGAGGGCTAATAAATTCACAGAGCTGCAAACAATCATTCTGAAGGTAGGTTTTTTTGGTACCAAAGCTCTCATGCCATCAAGTACTTAATTACTCAAATTCTATGTACTCATTTCTGTAGTTGGATTATACATGATGGTGTGGTTCAAAAGATTTATTGACATGAGTTTGGGATAATTGTATCACAAGTGGTTTTATGATCTGATAAAATATTTATATCATGCCACACCATCATGGGTTATGTTTATGTCATAGATGTTACTGAACAACTATTTTAAGAGTGTTTTAGAGAGGGTTTTTTTTGTTTTTCTGTTTTTTTTTTATTACATGGAGCTTAAGGAAGCATTTTTCTCATAGTTCCTGCACTTCTTTAATGCCAACTACAGTAACAACTGTATTGAACTTCTTGGCTGTACTGTTATGTTCATTTGTATTATGAAGGCATTTTACGATATTCAACTGAATGCAAATAGCTATAATGACTTTGTTGTTTGTTGCTTTAGGTACATTTCAATGTGCTTTTTAAACTTTATTCCGTACTTGCTTACTAATATATGGTAAATCTATTAACAGAAAGTCCACTCTTAAGTTTAGGGTAAAGTGTAAATGTAAGCAAAATACATTTTATAATCTAATAATGTCATGCTTCAAGAAGAATTTATAGAGCAAATGCATAATCTGGAAAATGAATTTTGCCCAAAGGCTCTTATAAAGCAGTTACAATTTCCTTCTATTGTATTGCTTGAGCAGCTGGAAATGAGTTGTTTATTAGAAGAGCATGATCCCACTGGCTATTCTTTGCGCCAGTTTTTTTTTTTTTTCATTTCGCTGAAGTACGATCTCTTAACTAATAATCAATTAGACATTAGGTAATATAAAGACATAGCTATAGTACACACAAGTGCTGAGCAAGGGAAGAACTGTTGCTGATAATTAGTACACAACTCTTTCTTAAGAAATATAAAGTCAAAACATTCACTCAAAACATTCAGTTATATACTTTATCAGATGTTAAAGGGATAAAATGGGATTTATTATTTGAAAAGTAAAATTCAACTCCAGATTAATAGCTAATAAAAATGTGTGTGTAATTAGAATGATAGTTTGCTTTTGGTTTGTTTGTTTTTTGATGTTTGTTTGCTTTGTTTTAGTTCCACAAAATGAGAAAATGCATAAAACAGTGGACACTAGAGGTGTCTGGGAACTGGAATTTCTATTTCATGGAAAATGCCACGATTATTAAATTTGTTTTCATTCTAAATAACATCAAATTTTAAATTTTCCTGCAAAACAAATTTTCAGTTTTATTTTGTCTAGGGTCAATCAAGATGTTTTATTTGTGAAAAAAAATACCTGCACTATTTTGTTTTGATGTAGATTTTTTTAATAATATGAAATCAGAAAAATGTTGAAACAGTCATTTTGTAATAAAAAATCAAAATGCTCTATTTAAAACTGTCAAACAGAATTGTTAACATTAACAGAATGCTTCCTTTTGATTTCTCATTTCAAAATGAAATTTTGTTGAAATAAACACTTTCCTGCAAAAAAATTGGATTTCAAGTAAAACGGCATTGTCCAATGGAAAAACATTTTGTTAGAAAATGTTCGACTGTCTGTAGTAGAGAATAAGAGAGTAGAGATTCCATCTGTAACCTTTCCACCTTGTGTTGTTTGCAGCAAGAAAGGCCTGATTCACTATTTAGGGGTTCCTCTTTAAATTATAAAACAAAGCTAAATATCTTCCACGGGCACCTTTAACAGGCAACATTTTCCCCTCATGGACACTGAAAAGGATTATTAAGGGAAAAGGAGACACAACACCAATTCAGGAAAACATTGCAGCAATGACTCAACAGCATTCAAATAATAAATAAAACACCCACCCACACAGTATTTTTTGGCAGTATCCTTCACCTCAGTTTCTCCACCAGCTGGGGTGAGCATCCAATCAATAAGTGTGTTTTTAACACGAAAGCCCCTTTTCTATGCTGCACCTCACTCACAGGTTGTTGCGAGAGGGCAGCAAAATGCCCAAGTTTAGGGATGCAATCAGTCACATTCACTCCAGCCCCTCAGGGTAGGGGGAATGCTGCCTGGCTTCAGTGAAGATGCCTTGCTTCCACTCTGCCGCCATCTCTTTTTTGCTGCTGCTACCACTCTGCCTCATCTAGTCCAGTCACAAGGAGCCACTACCACCTAGCTCAGCTATTAGTGATTACTGATTACATCTCTTAGCTATATATATATGCATATATGCTATATGCATCCGAAGAAGTGGGCTGTAGTCCACGAAAGCTTATGCTCTAATAAATTTGTTAGTCTCTAAGGTGCCACAAGTACTCCTGTTCTTTTTACATCCCTTAGGTTTCTAAGTCTCGAATGCCTTGTTGTTGCTGATTCTCCTGTATTGTCTCTCACTGCCCTGCTGTTATCAGCCACAATGCCAAGTCAGGGTTCTAAAGCTCTGATGCCTAGCCCAGATATTAGTAGTTTCAGTTTTATTGGTTACTGGGTAGGAGAAGGATGCTCAGTGGAGTCTATTCACATCCGCTATTACACTCTGAGGCCCGAGCAAGGAACGGCATGGAAGAGGATTCAAATGGCATTTAGGATCCTTAATCAGAGTCCTCACCATTTCACCTCACAATTTAGTAATTCGAGACTGAGATCTTGGTTCAGGGGACCCTTCACTTAGGGCATGTTAAATACAGTTCTGATGCCCTTTAGTCATACAATAAGGATAATAACAATTAATTACTACTACATCATAATTTTAACCAAAATGGCCAGAAATGTTAATACCAGCATGGGAAGTGTCACCTACACAAATGAGGGAGGTCTTCTTATTTTGTCTCTTCCTCTGATTCACTAATAAATGGAGCAGAAAGGTCCTTCTCTCTAGAGCTCTAGCCACAAGCTTATACATCCATATTTTTATCCAGATAAAAGGCATGTGCCTGATTCTGATCTCACTCACGCTAGGGTAAGTCAGGACTAATTAGACTCAAATCCATGGAGTTACTCCTGGGCAAACCAGTATAAGCAAAAATCAGAATCTGGTCTTAAATGAATATTAGCAGAGAAATGTTTAAACTTGGACTCCTGCAGGGAACTTGAGCACTCAGTTTTGGATGCTTTGGAAATGGGAGAAATTTTCAAAGGTGAGCATGAGTGGTGCTGGAATTTTGAACTGTCTCGTATAATGTATCTCAGCATGCTTCTTCTCAGCATATGTGCAACATGCCTTAGGTGACATGAGACCAGGATTCATCACCAAATTTGGTCCGCTGGTTGGATCATTAGCTTCCCCGGCTCAGCCCGGGTACTCATGGGGAGTGCAACGTGAACGCTGATCCATGGCCCCCCACTCCAGCATGCTGAATGATGATACACAATACTGTCTCTTGAGTGATGGACTTAGCTGCCTGAATCTTTGGCTATGGCCAAGGCGCACAGAGCAGAGCTTGTGGGGTGTGTGTGTGTGTAAATATGGATGTAGCACCCTATCTTTTAGGCACCTAAGATTGTGGCACTTGTGAGCAGAGAAGTGAAAAGGTCCCCTGTAGGGACTCCTGGACTCTGAAAAAGATTTTAGAAGAAGATATTCATTGTCCATGTATGCTTGGAGGATGGTGGAGATATGGCTTTCTTCCACTGCCATGCCCATGGGTCATATGATGGACCTCTGAGCTGCCTCATCCTCCCAGCAATACTCTGATTTCGATAAGTTCACCGAAGAGGCAATATAGAATAGACACCACTAAACTTTTCTATTAGTAGACTCTTCACATTTTTTCTGTAGGTAAACATGTGGTGTCTGAATCTTTATTGGATATATGGCAACAAAATATATTAAATAAATATAGATGTATTATAGATATTAAATAGACACAGATTATGATGTCAGTATTCCACCCTGTGATTGGGGCAATTTTTGAAATGTTGGATTACTTCTAAAAGAAAAGTCAGAGAAACCAAGGGGGAAGAAACTGGAAAATTAAAGATGCAATAGGTTCTGGTGAGCACAGTAACAAATGTACTTTCCTGTTGATTATACAAGAATTTGGGGCTTTGGGATCTAGGATGCTGCTACATGCACTGCTCATACCAATAAATGTCTGGATGTCATCAGTAACATAGCACCAACATTTAACTGAGCTCGAAATTCCTTTATTTGAGAAAAGCACAATCATTAGACCCTTTGGCCCTTGCGCCAGGTCTAGCCTATCTCATTCTTCCTTTTGCCTGTCGAGGGCATAATACAAAGTCTTTGGAGCGGCATGGATTGTAAGTCAGTACAGCCTGATCCTCATCTGACTCTTTTTTATGATACTTATTTCTGCTTCCTTCCCACATGCTATGGTCCCCCCTCCCCACTCCTCCACCCCCCATCTTGCCTCTTCCTGTTTCCCTGGCAGTGATTGAGATGTGACTGTTAGATACTGCCTGTCAGACTTTTCAACCCCTGGGCTCGACCTACTCTGACATGTATAAATTTACATAAAGTAACTGTATCTTAGATTTTAAAACACGGTAAAAATTAACCTCTTTGAACCATTTTCTACTCAGTGCTAACACACTTTTCCTAAAGGAACATTCCTGCAGGTAATCCAAAGTAATTGGGAATGTAAATTTGCTACTCAATTTCAGAAGATCCATTATATAAATATGTGATGTGACTGATTTCTTGCACCTTCAGGGATCACAGGTAAGGGCTAGCCAAAAGCTTACTTGATACTGTAGTGTAAATGGAAATCAGAAGAAATAGATCTGTTAATATAGATTTCAGCCCTCTTAAAGGTATTGTCTGCTTCTAGGCAAGATCATTTTGCTATTTATCTGTGTTTCTTTGTAGTCAGTAGTCTCACTGTGAACTCTGTGGATCTTCTGCAGTCCCCAGACTCAATATCTGTTATCACAATGCCTATTATCCCCGTGAAGGAAAGTACAGTCTTAAGGATAAGTGGAGGGGGAGGGAAATCAGGAACCCTCTCTTCTATTCCTGCCATGCCACAGGCTCCATGGAGGGGGTGGGGGGAGGGGGCTTTAGGAAAGTCACCTAACATCTTTGTGGCTCAGTTTTGTCTATACTTCCCCTCCCCCATGTCTTGTTTCAGTCCCTGACAAAACTAGCAGCCTGAGTTACCTGCTACACTCCAGCACAAATATTGTACTTAGATGAGAATAAGACCCCAATGTTTTCCAATCTGCTGTTTAGCATGCTTGTAAAAGTTTCAAGTGCCTACCCTCTCATTGGCATGATTTGAAGGTTTTTTTTAATGCTCCCTCCTCATCTCAGTCCTGTGGTATGCATTGAGGCTGTTGATGATATAGAGTGGGTATACCAGAAAAATGACAGCAATTTTGTGAGTTGGAGGGGTTTGTTCGCTCAAATATGCCAGAGGAATGAAGTGTAATTGTTACTGTGATGCACAGAATATAATAATTTTATTGTAATTTTCTCAATTAGCAATTATTGTATTATTGCACAATAACAAAATCAAAGTCTTCAACAGCCAACAACAAGTATAGCATTACACATATAAGTAAAACAGCTACACATATGCATAAATATAATATGGCTATGTGTTGTTCAATTTGTAATCTGTATTTCTCTAGATAGCCTTAAGCCACTAGAGCCAAATGGAACCTTCCCTGCGGATAGAATCTGGGCAGTGTTCCTAAATGGCATTTTGTCACATATGTCATGCTCTCCTGTGACTTGAGTCTCCCTCTGGCTCAACAGCAGTTATCACTCCTATTGCTGTTGATGTAATAATCATTAGCCAAGCACTGTGTTGTTTCTTCACTGCAATCCATTTGTAGTCATTACTTTACTGAGATTTTATGCAGATTGTCTCTTTAATCATAATAAAAATATTTTCTTATGTGAAAATATTTATTTTCAGATGTCTTTGCTAGCAATGGCAGGACTGAGCATGTTCAGGAAAGGCTGAGGATAGAATACGTTTCCTACATTTCTTTATTTATAGGGACATAGTTTGCATCACATCAGTGTTTGTCATCAGTTGAAATAATACTTCCCCTAGCACTGAGGTGGGTCAGAGCTGAGATTGCCAAACTCAGGACAGACTGTGAAAGAAAGGGCAGACACATCCCCCACAGTGGTATATTCTATAATTAGATTTAACCAAACCATCAACAACTGTGTACTCCTGTATTGCTAACACTAGCTTAATATGGAGTCACAAAAAGTCTGCCTGAGGCACTCCAGCCTTATTACCACCCAGACAAACTGGACTTCTGTGTTAAATGATAATCAAAACCAGAAATCACTTATACTAGGTTCTTCCAGTTCCAAAGAACCAGCCACTCACCCCAGGTCAGAATATACTTCAGATCTTACCCAAAAATCATGCTGAAGCCAATCCTCAGTAAACTAAAGAGTTATTAATAAAAAGAGAAGGGGAGAATTATTAAAAAGGTTAAGGTGAATCAAATACATTACAGTTGATTTTAGAGTCTGTAGATCAGGGTAATAGCAGTGATGTTAAATCTGTTAGCTTTCAATAAGTCTCTCTAGTTCACCCAAAACATGGGGTCCCCAGTCCACAGTTCAAAGCTCCCCTGGTTAGAAATCATAGTCTACAGATGTGGGTCAGGAATGAGGAAACAAGATAATGTCACCGTCTCCAATTTATGCCTTCAGTCCACAAGCCTGGAAAAGTATTGGCTGAAATATCAAGCCATGCATTACATGTTCTCCGTGCCTTGCTGAGAGCCATTATTCACATGCTCTCTGAGGTGTCCTCAGGCGTCCTCCACTAGAAGAGATGATTCTCCTTAATGGCCCATCAATACATGGCTGATTAGTCTTGATGTAAATCTGTCTTGTGTGTGTTACCCAAGAACCCCACATGTTTAGTAAGAAGCATATAGTAAAATTTCATACCTTCATACCCACATTCATACATTCATACACACATTTCATTGAGATACCACTGTTCCGTAGATTACAACTTTTCTAATGATACCTTACAAGGCATACTTTGTACATGATTTATTGCAATTGTGTAACAGTGTGACAATATTAGTGTAGGTGGTCACCTTTCCTTTTATACAGCGTCACACTGTACACTCATCTCATTCTCAAAAAGCTGCAAACCCACATTATAGCAGGATATCAGAATTATCAGGATTATTAATATCTAATGCTGTAATGTGGTGCTGCTATCTGTCATTTACCAACTTGTACATGTTTGGCCTCTTCTCCATCCTAATATTTTTGAAGTCTGTGAAAATATAAGTTTCCTAAGGGAACCTTTGGTTGTGAGCTCTTGAATGGAATTTAAAAACTGGGCAGTGACATATTTGCATAGTGTGCATAAGAGCAAAGAGAGACTGTGCATCAAACAAGAGGAAGACATTATTACAAAGAGACAGAGTCTGATCTCACCATCTTTAATTTTAATGAAATCCTCTAACTCTAAAACCTGCCTGAAATTATATTTAATGCACAATGAAACTGGTCAACAATTTGGCTCTTTTAATGGCTATCATAAAGATGGACAGATGTTGACATTAATTTGTCCTCAGTGCACTATTAGAATCATTCAATTACTAACATGCAATGAGACTGTATCAGAGAATGCTCACTGTATGTGAGTAGGAGAGGAAAATGAGACAAAAATCTGTCAACAGTAGTGGGGTGAAATAAATGATGCTACTTTATGTGTTAGAAAGATGTAATCTGATTAAAACCATACTTGAGTTTACCAGCTCTGACTGGTCACAAATGGAAAAAAAAAAAAAAAAAAAAAAAGGTTTGGGTCTCAGGTGAGTAATTAAATGGCTCTTCTTCATTACAAAAATGTGCCATAACTGCTGAAAAAAAATCCATGTAAGTAGCACATCCAATTGCCCTGAAAGGCAAAGAGAGAGACATTTTGAAACTGACATAGTAGAATACGTCCCCCTAGGTTAACATGAGAATTAAAATAAATTAAAAGGTCCTTGTAAAAATTGCAGAAACCCTATAGATGAGTGGAAAAAAGAGATAGTGACAATTACTTCATTTAGCTGCAATTGCGATTTAAGTACTGTGTATATTCTTTAGGGGAAATGACTTAGACAATTCAGTAGCTGACTATTTCAACCACAGTACACAATCAATTTATCTTGTCTAGGTCCACTGCTACTTAGCAAGATATAAAGTTGAAATGTGAAAGGGAACACGCATTCTGTATGATTTTTGTCCACTGTTACTGTGTCAATGGGCATCCTAATTCTGGTATAATTAGTTTCATTCACCAAATTTAATAGTGTGTGTGTGTGTGTGTGTGTGTGTGTGTGTGTGTGTGTGTGTGTGTCAGATTACTCTTGAAATATGTTTAAACCTGAAAATACAGGACTGCAATTATGAGCCTACCTAACTCTAGTTCACCTACCAGAAGATTCAAGTTACAACCCCCTAGTAAAATCCTATTTGGGTAACAGGTAAAAAATAATAATAATGTAATACTGTAACTGAATTTTAAAACTGTCTGGACAATTTTATGACCAGTAATGATGCATGTAGTTATACTGCATATGTTAAAGTAGAAGTAAGCAAATGACCTGTTTCAGGTTGTTAGCTGACCACCACAGGGATCAACAGAATATGCCTGGCCTTTCCACTATATGCACAAAACAGCTCAAGTGTCAAAGTGTCTTATGGGAAGTTGTCACCTCATGTATGTAAGGGCGATGTGCTTGATGGAGCATTAGTCTTAACTGGTTCAGTAGGGCAAATTCTATGTTTGTAACAATTCTGGTTAAAATAATTATAAGGGTCTGACTTAACCTTAAAAAAAGCAAGGAAGTTAAGTATGCCAATCTTTTTCTATAGTGTTCCATTACACGCTGACACTTACAAACACTGGGTGAATTTATACCAGGAAGAATATGTGCTACAATAGCAGGGTACAGTGTAGTAAATTAGGTCCCAATTTCACTAACACTGAACATGCTTAGCTTTAAGCACATGAATAATTTCATTGACTAAGGTGTAAGTGCTTGCAGCATTGGGGCCTTAAGTCCTGATTCATTACTGTGATTATTATTTGTAATACCGAAGCACCTAGGACCCCCTGTCACAGACCAGGACCCCAAAATATAAACACAGAATAAAAAGACAGTCTCTGTATCTATCTGTTGTATAGTCTTATACTTATGTTGTAAGTTCTTTTGACAGAACAAGGAGCAATGGTCTCAAGTTGCAGTGGGGGAGGTCCAGGTTGGATATTAGGAAAAACTATTTCACTAGGAGGGTGGTAAAACACTGGAATGCGTTACCTAGGGAGATGGTGGAGTCTCCTTCCTTGGAGGTTTTTAAGGCCCGGCTTGACAAATCCCTGGCTGGGATGATTTAGTGGGAATTGGTCCTGCTTTGAGCAGGGGGTTGGACTAGATGACCTCTTGAGGTCCCTTCCAACCCTGATATTCTATGATTCTATGATTCTATGTAAACAGATGGGAGAGCACAAGGAAACAATGAGACAATACGCAGCATGACAGGCAGTGGTCTGATCCCACAGCAGTCTAACCATTGTAGATGGGTTTCCATGGACTTCAGTGGGCTTGGGATGCATCTTTTTGTCAGAAAACACTGATTTATCAAAACGAAAACTTTTCATGAAAACCTACAAGTTTTGAAGGTCTCTCAAGCACCACATGAAATCCCTGGTGACAGAGACCCACAGCCCTCTGCAAGTAGGGCCCTTCTTAGCATATGTGCAACGTGCCGCAAGTGGCACATGACCAGGATTCATCACCGAATTTGGTTTGCTGGTTGGATCATTAGCTTCCCCAGGTCGGGCTGGGTACTGACGGAGAGTGCGACGTGAACGCTGATCCATGCTCTCCAGTAGGGCACTCACCTGGGATGTAGAAGCAGAGAGTCTGAAACTGGCAGAGGAGGGACTTCTTACAGCCCAGGTAAGGGCCTCAGTCACTGGGCTATCCTAAGTTGTGTTGCTTATGCGTCTGGGGTTTTACTGTGAACATTTTTAAAAGGTCTCAGTTTTGATGTGGAACAAAAACAAATTTTAAAACCGTAACATATTTTTTTGTGTGAAAATAATACTTGTTTTCCAGTCAGACCTGGGGGGTGGGAGGGAATCATAAAAAGCTAAACTCATTCGAATACAACTGTAAAAAAAGCAATCAGATTTTTTTTTTATATTTAGTGAGTATAAAGTTTCAGTCTGAAGCCTGATGTGATTTGAAATAGGCAAATTATAAATGACTAGAAATATAAAAGGCAACTATTGTAAAATAACTGACAGTCCTTTGTCCAGAGCAGCATTAGTTGGGATTGCTAAATAAAATAGCTTCAAACGATCTTTTATTTTTAGAATGACACTATTGATGAAAAACTGTGTTAGCACTGAAAATAATGCACCCAGGTCACTGTTAATTTACTCCATCTATCTCTTCTACTCCAACAACAAGCACCTAACATGAAAGTATATATTGTCTTCTCTTGTTTCCACTTGTTTTATCCTACACTGAGGAATTTTTCTCTAAAATGAATACTTTTATAGCACTTTATTTATAATGTGGTCAATATACACCAGGGATTGGCAACCTTTGGCACGTGGCCCATGAGGGAAATCTGTTGGCAGGCCAGGATGGTTTGTTTGCCTGCTGCGTCTGCAGGTTTGGCCAAAAGCAGCTCCATTCCAGGCCAATGGGGGCTGCGGGAAGAGGCAGCCAGCACATCCCTCACCCCGCGCCGCTTCCCGGAGCCCCTATTGGCCTGGAACGGCGAACTGCTGCCAGTGGGAGCTGCGATCAGCTGAACCTGCAACCACTGCAGGTAAACAAACCCTCCCGGCCCGCCAGCGGATTTCCCTGACTGGTCTCGTGCCAAAGATTGCCGTTCCCCGATATACACTAACCAACAACTCAATGCTGTTCAGGGGAATTATTGTACAGCTTTGGTGTGTAATGGTGTGCAAATTGCCTTCATTAGACCAGAAAGCGTAACATCCTACATAAATATGCTTCTTGGAGGGAACTTATTATAATTATGGCTATTAAATAAAAATGGTACAAACCATAACTACACATTTCAGCCAATATTTTCCAAAGTGTCCACTAAATTTGGGTGCTTCCATTTTTGGATGCCAGACTCCAGAAACATGTGCCTCAAGTTGTGCCCTGAAAAATCAATGGACTCTTTAGGAAATGTGGACGTTATGATTACTGAAAAACTCTCCCTTTGCAACAGTTTCATTTGCAATGTGGCATTTTATAGCTAGCATTTTTTTTATATTGACTGAGTTTATATCAAATGAGTTTATATATATTCCTTACAGCATTTATTTATTTTGACTGTGTTCCACTTATACTCACTGATCAAAATACATTTCAGCTTATTAAATAAGTGGCAAAACCAATATGCAAGAAAACTAAGGGTATGTCTACACTACGAAATTGGGTCAAATTTATAGAAGCCAGTTTTATAGAAATCGGTTGTATACAGCCGATTGTGTGTGTCCCCACATAAAATGCTCTAAGTGCATTAAGTCGGAGGATAGCGTCCACAGTAGAATCATAGAATCATAGAATATCAGAGTTGGAAGGGACCTCAAGAGGTCATCTAGTCCAACCCCCTGCTCAAAGTACCGAGGCTAGCGTCGACTTCTGGAGCGTTGCACTATGGGTAGCTATCCCACAGTTCCCGCAGTCTCCGCCGCCCATTTGAATTCTGGGTTGAGATCCCAATGCCTGAATGATGCAAAACAGAGTCAGGGGGTGCCTGCCTCCCCCTCCGTCAGAGCAACGGCAGACAATCGATTCGCGCCTTTTTACCTGGGTTACCTGTGCAGACAACATACCATGCCAAGCATGGAGCCCGCTCTGCTCAGCTCAGCTCACTGTCACCATATGTCATCTGGGTGCCAGCAGACGTGGTACTGCATTGCTACACAGCAGCAGTTAATTGCCTTTTGGCAGTAGATGGTTCAGTATGACTGGTAGCCTTCATCGGCGATCTGGGTGCTGGCAGACGTGGGGCTGGCAGACGTGGGGCTGCATTGCACACAGCAGCAGCCCCTTGCCTTTTGGTAGAAGATGGTGTATTACGACTGGTATCTGTCTTTGTCGTACTGCAGTGGCTGAAACTCCGTATGTCCCCCAGTCGCTGCCTTCCCAATGACGATGATGGCTATCAGTCGTAGTATGCTATTTTCTGCCAAGCGCCCAGTATTTTCTGCCAAGCACCCAGAAGATGCCGAGGGCTATCAGTCATGCTGCACCGTCGTCTGCCAGCTTAAGATGTAAAAATTACATTTCTTCTGTATTCATTTGCTTCCCCCTCCCTCCGTGAAATCAACAGCTTGCTAAACCCAGGGTTTTGAGTTCAATCTTGGGGGGGGGGGCATTCTGTGTGACAATTGTTTGTGTTTCTCCCTGATGCACAGCCACCTTTGTTGATTTTAATTCCCTGTACCTGTACACCATGTCATCACTTGCCCCTCCCTCCCTCCCTCTGTCCGTCAGATACTACTTTCGCGCCTTTTTTCAGACCAGACACCATAGCACTGGGATCATGGAGCCAGCTCAGATCTCCGTGGCAATTATGAGTACTATGAACACCACGCACATTGTCCTGGAGTATATGCAGAGCCAGGACATGCCAAAGCAAAACCAGGACCAGCCGAGGAGGCAATTGCAGCGCGGCGACGAGAGTGATGAGGAAATTGACATGGACATAGACGTCTCACAAGGCACAGGCCCCAGCAATGTGCAAATCATGGTGTTACTGGGGCAGGTTCATGCCGTGGAATGCCAATTCTGGGCCTGGGAAACAAGCACAGACTGGTGGGACCACATCGTGTTTCAGATGTGGGACGACTCCCAGTGGCTGCGAAACTTTCGCATGCGTAATGGCACTTTCATGGAACTTTGTGACTTGCTTTCCCCTGCCCTGAAGCGCCAGAATACCAAGATGAGAGTAATCCTCACAGTTGAGAAGCGAGTGGCGATAGCCCTGTGGAAGCTTGCAACGCCAGACAGCTACCAGTCAGTCGGGAATCAATTTGGAGGGGGCAAATCTGCTGTGGGGGCTGCTATGATCCAAGTTGCCAGGGCAATCAAACACCTGCTGATATCAAGGGTGGTGACTCTGGGAAATGTGCTGGTCATAGTGGATGTCTTTGCTGCAATGGGATTCCCAAACTGTGGTGGGGCGATAGATGGAACCCATATCCCTATCTTGTCACCAGAGCACCAAGCCACCGAGTACATAAACTGCAAGGGGTACTTTTCAATGCTGCTGCAAGCCCTGGTGGATCACAAGGGATGTTTCACCAACATCAACGTGGGATGGCCGGGAAAGATACATGATGCTCGCGTCTTCAGGCACTCTGGTCTGTTTTGAAAGCTGGAGGAAGGGACTTTCTTCCCGGACCAGAAAATAACCGTTGGGGATGTTGAAATGCCTATCGTGATCCTTGGAGACCCAGCCTACCCCTTAATGCCATGGCTCATGAAGCCGTACACAGGCAGACTGGACAGCAGTCAGGACCTGTTCAACTACAGGCTGAGCAAGTGCCGAATGGTGGTGGAATGTGCATTTGGATGTTAAAAGCGCACTGGCGCAGCTTACTGACTCGCTCAGACCTCAGTGAAAAGAATATCCCCATTGTTATTGCTACTTGCTGTGCGCTCCACAATATCTGTGAGAGAAAGGGGGAGACATTTATGGTGGTGTGGGAGGTTGAGGCAAATCGCCTGGCCGCTGATTACACGCAGCCAGACACCAGGGTGGTTAGAAGAGCACAGCAGGCATGGTACGCATCAGAGAAGCTTTGAAAACGAGTTTTGTGACTGGCCAGGCTACGGTGTGAAACTTCTGTTTGTTTCTCCTTGATGAACCCTCCGCCCCCCTGTAAACCAACCACCCCCCCTCCCCTCCCCTCCTCCCCTCAAGTACCACTTGCAGAGGCAATAAAGTCATTGTTACTTCACATGCATGCATTCTTTATTAATTCATCACACATCTAGAGGGATAATTGCCAAGGTAGCCCAGGATGGGTGGGGGAGGAGGGAAGGAAAAGGACACAGTGCAGTTTAAAACTTTAACTCTTATTGAAGGCCAGCCTTCTGATGCTTGGGCAATCATCTGGGGTGGAGTGACTGGGTGGCCGGAGGACCCCCACCGTGTTCTTGGGCATCTGGGTGAGGAGGCAATGGAACGTGGGGAGGAGGGCTGTTGGTTACACAGGGGCTGTAGCAGCGGTCTCTGCTCCTGCTGCCTTTCCTGCAGCTCAACCATACACTGGAGCATATAAGTTTGATGTTCCAGCAGCTGGAGTGTTGACTCTTGCCTTCTGTCTGCAAGCTGATGGCATCTATCATCCTCAGCCCGCCACTTGCTCTGTTCATCCCATGATTCAGCCCACCACCTCTCCTCTCGTTCATATTGTGCTTTTCTATAGTCTGACATTGACTGCCTCCACGCATTCTGCTGTGCTCTGTCACTGTGGGAGGACATCTGGAGCTCCGAGAACATATCATCCCGAGTCCGCCGTTTTCTCCTTCTAATCTTCACTAGCCTCTGTGAAGGAGAAACATTTGCAGCTGGTGGAGGAGAAGGGAGAGGTGGTTAAAAAAGACACATTTTAGAGAACAATGGGTACACTCTTTCACGTTAAATGTTGCTGTTCACATTACACAGCACGTGCTTTCATTACAAGGTTGCATTTTTCCTCTTATATTGAGGGCCTGCCAGTTTGGTGTGAGAGATTACGCATGCAGTGCCAGGCAACAGATTTCGGCTTGCAGGCAGCCATGGTAAGCCACAGTCTTTTGGCTTTTTTAACCTTCTTAACATGTGGGAATGGTTTCAAACTGTAGCGCCCTCATTTCCCATACCAAGCACCCATTGGGTTGGCTATTTAAAATGGGTTTGCAATGTAAAAGGAGGTTCCCGGGTTAACATGCAGCACAAACCCAACTAACCCCCCTCCCCCCTCCACGCCCAATTATCAGGGATGATCACTTCACCCCTCCCCCCCACCGCGTGGCTAACAGTGGGGAACATTTCTGTTCAGCCGAGCAGGAACGGGCACCTCTGAATGTCCCCTTAATAAAATCACCCCATTTCAACCAGGTGACCGTGAATGATATCACTCTCCTGAGGATAACAAAGAGCGATAAGGAATGGATGTTGTCTGCATGCCAGCAAACACCGGAACCATACGTTGCCATGCTTTGTTATGCAATGATTCCAGACTACGTGCTACTGTCCTGGCATGGTAAAGTGTCCTACCACAGCGGACGGGATAAGGCAGCCCTCCCCAGAAACCTTTTGCAAAGGCTTTGGGAGTACATGAAGGAGAGCTTTCTGGAGATGTCCCTGGATGATTTCCGCTCCATCCCCATACACGTTAACAGACTTTTCCAGTAGCTGTACTGGCCGCAATTACCAGGGCAAATTAATCATTAATCATTAAACACGCTTGCTTTTAAACCATGTGTAATATTTACAAAGGTACACTCACCAGACATCCCCTGTGTGCCCTCAGGGTCTGGGAGCACACCTCGGGGGTTACTGGTTCCAAGTCCAGGGTGATAAACATATCCTGGCTGTTGGGGAAACCGGTTTCTCCGCTTCCTTGCTGCTGTGAGCTATCTACATTATCTTCATCCTCATCTTCCTCGTACCCCGAACCCGCTTCCCTGTGTGTTTCTCCATTGAAGGAGTCAAAGCACACAGTTGGGGTAGTGGTGGCTGCACCCCCTAGCATGGCATGCAGCTCCGCATAGAAGCGGCATGTTTGCGGCTCTGCCCTAGACCTTCCGTTTGCTTCTCTGGCTTTGTGGTAGGCTTGCCTTAGCTCCTTAATTTTCATGCGGCACTTCTGTGCGTCCCTGTTATGGCCTCTGTCCTTCATGGCCTTGGAGACCTTTTCTAATATTTTGCCATTTTGTTTACTGCTACGGAGTTCAGCTAGCACTGATTCATCTCCCCATGTGGCGAGCAGATCCCGTACCTCCCGTTCGGTCCTTGATGGAGCTCTTTTGCGATCCTGGGACTCCATCATGGTTACCTGTGCTGATGAGCTATGCGTGGTCACCTGTGCTCTCCACGCTGGGCAAACAGGAAATGAAATTCAAACGTTCGCGGGGCTTTTCCTATCTACCTGGTCAATGCATCTGAGTTGAGAGTGCTGTCCAGAGCGGTCACAATGAAGCACTGTGGAATAGCTCCCGGAGGCCAATAACGTCAAATTCCGTTCACACTACCCAATTCCGACCCGCTAAGGCCGATTTTATTGCTAATCCCCTGGTTGGAGGTGGAGTAAAGAAACCGGCTTAAAGGGCCCTTTAAGTCGAAAAAAGGAACTTAGCCGTGTGAACGTGTCCAGGCTTAATTTGATTTAACGCTGCTAAATTCGACCTAAACTCGTAGTGTAGACCAGGCCTAAGAAATTATGGAATTTACTTCAACTATTGAACACACATTAAAGTAATTTTGAACTTCACACACAAATATTTCAGTACCAGATTAGAGCCTGATTTTGTCCCCATTGAAGTCTGTGGCAAAATTTTCATTGAGGTAAGGATGAGGTCCATTTTCTTAAAAAAAAAAAAAGACAATTTAAATATGTCTCTATATTAGATTATTCTTAAAGGACTCAAATAACTCATGGTACTCAGGAAATGTTGTGAGACATATTCATTCTTAGGACAAAATGCAGTACTCATTCAGTAACTTTCTCTAATATTTATATATAACACTTTTCACCCATTGATCTCAAAATGCTTTAAAAAGGCAGGCACAAATTTTGATCATCATTTTAATTGCTGGTGAAGCTGAGGCACAGAGAGAGCTAAGAAATTTGCCAAAGGTAACACAGGAAGTCAGTGGCAGAGCTAGCAGCAGAACCAAAGTTTCCTGATTCCTACTCCAGTGCCCAATCTACTGGTCCCTGATGTCTGTCATATTTTACATGCAAATAGTACCAAATAACATTTCTATTATGAGAACTTCTAATAAAGACTTTGCAAGTTATCTAATTAGCATTTTGTAGAGGCATACAATGGATTCAGCAACTCTTCAGGTCATTGCGGCACTATGCCAATTATAAATAATCTGTCTCTCCAATGCAGAAGGTTTTGTAGCCAAGCTTTAAAAATCTAATAGGGAAGCCATCCAATGTAAGCTAGCATAATTGATACAGAAGGCTACCAAGAGATACGTAGAGGCCTTTTATGTGTTGATGGCAGGTGCAACTATAAGTTTTACATCAGAAACTCAGTTCAGATCTGTCTATGACTATTAGAATACAGTTTTTATGTCTCTGCATAATCAAGCTACCTTTAAAAAAATGTCTATGTTGTGTGGGAAAACATAAAACTTTTTGAGGTTTGAATATCAGAAGAATGCACAGATAAATATATGTGCAATTATGCAAATAAAAAAGTGACTAATATATCTCACTTCCCTATAGCGTCTTTTATCCTACAGGATTTCTTTCATGGTGACTTTAAACATTAATAATATTAAAATTACTTAAGCAGTTTTCTTCAAGATTGGCTTGTTATGAAGATCTCATAGAGAAAAAGAAATCAAGCCAACTCTAAAGACTGCATGCACTCTATCATCATAACATACTGTGGCTACATCAACATTACGAGCTAGGGAGCGATTCCCTTGATTGTGTATTCAAGGTAGCTTGATGAAAGCTAGAGTGAGTATAAATAGTACTGTAGCCAGGGGTGAAAGTAACTTAAAGGATTTACCGGTTCTGAGTGGAGTCCTGAGCGGAGGTGTGGAAGAGGTGTGGCCTCAACTGGAAGAGGTGTGACCTTTCAAGATTTAAAGGCCCTGGGGCTCTGGCTGTGGCACCTGGGAGCCCCAGGGCTCAGGGGTGAATTAAAGGGCCTGGGGCTCCAGCCGCCGCAGAGCTCCGGCTCCTTTAAATCTCCACCTGAGCCCGGCTGCCGGAGCTCCAGCAGGGATTTAAAGGGCCCGGGGCTCCCCACAGCAGCTGGAGCCCATGACCTTTTAAATCACCACCGCAGAAGCTGGTCCTGTCCGGCACAGCGTACTGGCTCTTGCCGGTATGCCGTACCGGACCGTACCAGCTTACTTTCACCTCTGACTATAGCTGTGGTAGCATGGGTAGTGGCAGTGGAGGCATGGTTGAGTCATGCCAAGTACAAACCTGACTGAAAAGGATACGTATGTAGTCAGCATGGCTCAGCTGTGCATCTGCTGCCACTACCTATGCTACCGTTTCTACACTAGTATTTATACTTGCACTAGCTCCTATCAAGCTAATGCAAATATGTGTACATCAGCAGGCAGAAGGAGCGGTGCTGCGGACTAGCCTCCACCAGCCTGCGGTTCATGTGCCGCCCACGCTGGCAGGGGGTAAAGGATCTAGCAGGAGGGAGTTCTTTCCCCACTCAGCCTTTCTCTGTTGCCTCCCTCTGCCAGAGCCTTTCCTCACCACAGTGAAAGTATCCAGCCCAGCCCAGTTGCACCAGCCAGCCCAACCATCAGCCTGAGCACCAGGCTGGCCCAAACCTCCCCAGCCCACTGGCCTGACACCCATGCTGGCCTGAGCTGCCTTGGGCTGCCGGCTAGCCCAAGCTTCCCCTAGCCACCCTATGCCCTGGCCATCAGGCTAACCCTGGGCCAGCAGCCAGCCCAAGCCCTGAGCTCCAGGCAACTGTCTGGTGCTGAGCCCCCACTGTAGCCTGGACAGGGCCACGGCCTGGGTTAGGAGAAGCTTAGCCTCCCCTGGCCTACAATAACCACTGCCCATGCCTCTCTCCATTGTGAAAACTGTCCATTCATTCCTGTCTTCCTAACTTTCCTATCTTTTTTAACCAGTTACTGATCCATGAGAGGACCTTCCCTCTTATCCAATGACCTGCTTATTTTGCTTAAGAACTTTGGTTTGGGACCTTGCCAAAGACTTTCTGAAATTTCAAGTACACTATATTGACTGGATCACCCTTGTACACGTGCTCGTTAATACCCTCAAAGGATTGTAATAGATCAGTGAGGCAAGATCTCTTTACAAAAGCCAAGTTGACTCTTCCCTCAACATATCATGTTCATCTATGTGTCTGATAATTCTGTTATTTCAGTTAGTTTTCCTTGTACAGAAGATCGGCTTACCATCCTGTAATTGCCAGGATCACAGTGCTTAATTTGTAATAAAAGAGGTATCGGGCTCAAGTGTGGAAATTGCCCTCACATTCTATGCAGTGAAAGATCAATGCAAGGAATTCATTTAGCTTCTCTGCAACAGCCTTGTCTTCTTTGCTGCTCTTTTAGCACCTCATGCTGGTTCTGTTTTATATTGCTAAGATAAACCCCTAGATATTGAACCTGTCGACTGCACCTGGCAGAAAGGTTACAGGGATAAATATTTTAATAAAGCTTTCCAGTTTAGAGCTTTATAGAATGCTCTATGAAGCAGCTAAGAAGGGTTCAACAAATCAAATTATTCAGTCGGCTGGACAGTACAAAAACTTCTTTAGAACTCTTATTTTAGCTGTTTTGGTGGAATGGGCTATTCACTGTTACTGTTTAGTGAAGATTTGATTAATTTAGCAAATATTCTCTTTACTAAAAATATTTTAAACTTTCTATCAGTATTACCATATATACTCGTTCATTAGCCCATTCGTTTATTACCTGACTCCCCATAAAGGTTAGGTAAAAATAGCAAAAACTGTATGACCCTTTCATAAGCTGACCCTATATTTCAGGGGTTGGCAATCTTTGGCTCCTGGCCCATCAGGATAAGCCGCTGGTGGGTTGGGATGTTTTGTTTACCTGGAGCATTCACAGGCACGGAGCCTCTCAGCTCCTAGTGGCTACGGTTTGCCGTTCCCAGCCAATGGGAGCTGCGGGAAGTGGCATGCCTTCCCACTGCGGGAAGGGAGCTGAGGGGCTCCATGCCTGCAGACGCTCCAGGTAAACAAAACGACAATGTATTAGATATTCAATTCAATGATTCATAGAGTTTAAAATCATCAAATTTTGGTGTAGACCCATTTATAAGCCGACACCTGCTCTTTGATGCGTCACTTTTTTACCAAAAATATTTGGTTTATGAACGAATATATATGGTACATATGCTCCATACGGTACCTAGGCTATATTTTTAATGTCTCCTGTACAACTCACGTAAGCTCGCTCTATTACAAAGGACAGCCAGTTGTGTCTGGACAGACAGTCTGCTCCCTTGTGCCACCCAGATGCTATGAAGGGAGAGGAGACTAGCCACAAATACCTAGCTCAGGCAGTCCCCAGCAATTGTAGAGTTGGATGCTATGCTGCCCTCCATACAGGGAGGGCAGAGAAGGATGGGAAGGAGGGGTGGCCAGGGCGTAATGTCAAAACAAGGCTAACACTTAACAGAGAATTAGGAAATTAGTCCTGCTACACCCAATGGAAACTCTTCTGTGCCTCTCACTCTCTGTTGCACCCAGCAGAGATGGACCACTGTACCATACAGAATCAGGACCACTCTATTGAGGGGAATAGGGCCATGGGAGTAGTTTTGGTGGGGCAGGGGAGTGTTGCCTTCCCAAACTGCAAACTTTGAACAGGCATGGAATCCCCACCCCTCCTCAGTGTGGCCTATTTGGCTTAACTAGAGCTGCCCCCCAAATATAGAAGTCAAACTACGCTTATGGGTGGGATTAGTAGCTACCCTTTAACACTTTATTTAGGCTGCCTAACCTTTTTCATGAAGAAAGATTGATACCTTCTCTTTGAGAAGCACTCACACCTCCGCTGTTTACAGCAGCCTTTGGTATTTCGCAGGGGCAATGCCCTCAGATTACATAATTTCCTTTCTTTGGTTATGGCTACATACAGTTTTTGTACCAATTTAACTATTTTGGTTCAGGGTGATATTTTTTAACGGAAGTAGTTAATTTGGTACAACCTACCCAATATGGATACTCATATAATAGTATCAAGGTATCTTGTACCAATATAGTTTACTCCCTGAAATTTACAGGAATAAGGCATACTGCTATAAGCACTTTGATACCAATATATCAGCATCTGTACTAGGGATTGTGTTGATTTAACTGTACCAATATAGTTGAAGTCGTACTTTTTTGTGTGTAGATGAGGCCTTTGTCCCATGGAATTCTGTTCCGCTTTTGCTGAGATATAATTATATATTTTTAAATCATCTTTTCCATTCTCTCACTTGCGTTGTTCAGGAAATTTTTGGCCACATGCAAACAAACAAACAAACAAACAAACAACAAACAACAACTTTCTAAGCCACCAAACCAGCAGCAGACACTGTACTGGGACTATCTGGGCACTGCCAAAACAGCTGTAGTTGGTGATAAAGCTAGGCCTGGTTTCCTCCCTCTAGAATCAGTACATTGCCCCAGTGGCTAATTTCCCTTTATTGGTGCATCACATAGATCAGGAATCCCTCACCTCCTGTAAGATGGTGAGGACAGAGTGTGGTGGATTCTCCCCACCCATCCATTCCAGACCAACTATCAAGCCTCAGTTGTCTACTCTGAGCCTCTCCTCAAGGGCCCCAAGTCCTGGCAAATAAGAGAGAGCAGGACAAGGTTTCCCCCAACCACCCCCTGAACCCAGCACATCCCCCCAGTGGCCCATCTCCTCTTTTGGGGGCACCATATGGAGCAGGAATCATCCCCCCGACTCAATTTCAGGAGAGAGCGAAAGAGAAAAAAACTGAGTCCCATCCCGACTCCACCAAGACTCCACCCCTTCTCTGGAATAATAGACTTCTTCTGCTGGCACTTATTACAGTTAGTCCTTTAGCTCAAGTGGTAGCAGTCTGTGCTAGACAGGACAGGACAGTTGTGCTGGACAGGACAGTTCAGTGTTCAAACAGAAGATGATGTATGATGAGGGCTTGTTAAAGATGCACATAGTGGAATTTGTTGTTACCTTTTTCTTTTAAAAAGGACCTGGGAAATTACATTTAAAAGCTACGTTAAAAGAATGATATTTCAGTTACAAAGTCAAATCACTGAAAGTTAGGAAAAAGTTAGTTTACTGTTGCTTGTGAAAGTTTAATTCTGCCTGCATGTGCATGTGCCTTATGCGCCTTAATTCTTCCCCCTTTTGCATCTGTCTTTAAATAACATGAGCACATACTATTTTGTCTCACTGTGCAACAGGATGGACACACAAGGGGGCCAAATTAAGATTTCCTATCTTTTGAGTCCTTTACTTTGTGTTAGCAACAGAGTCATGGGCCATCTTGCCTACTGTTTCAAGCAACAGTCCAGCCTACCAGTTAGCACTAAGTCCAGATGGGGCAGTCCAGAAGCAATGCCAAGGATTGTAGCTGGAAGTCAGAAACCAAAGCCTAAACTGAAGGACCAGCAAGGGTCATAGCCACAAGGTGGAGCCCAGAGTCTGAGCCAGGAGTCAGAAGTCAGGAAGGAGCTGAGGCCTGGAGCAGGTACAGGCTGCGTGAGGAGCAGGACCAAGGCTAGAGACAGTTGAGGTAAGGAAAAGCACAGCTGCAGGTTAGGAATGCAGGCTGAAATTCTACTGCTACTGAGCTTAAGTATCAGCCTGCAGACTCCTGCAGCCAGTCAGAGGGTCAGGTTTCCAGGAGACTGGCTCTGCTGCAGGCTGGCCTCTGACACTTTGCAAACTTAATAACAGTCTTTTAACATTTGTTGTTTGTTTGTTTTTTTGTTTGTTTAATATATAGAGGTCCTGTCTTCCAATCCCATATTCGCACAAATATCCCTCACTCATGTAAATTGCTCCACAGACTTCAATGGAATATGTTGTGTGACTAATCTCTGTCAGGATCAGAGTCTAGGCAGAACTGAACACTTTGAAAGGGCAAAAAGAAATTAGGCATTCAATTGTCATTGAAAGTCACTGGAAATTGAGTAACTACTTCTCTTAGTTCTCTTTGAAGAGCCAACCCAGAGCACTTAAACAGCTCAGTTCTGCAGCCCTCTCTCAGGAAAATAATTCTACTGAAGTCAATGTACTTAATGCAGTGAGGAGTAATGAGTGACATAGGTCAAAGTTATAGAAATGAGCCTTAAGTGAGCAATTAAATTACTCTTGGTGTTTAAAATTTACAAAGAACTGCAGAAACATTAATGAATTCATCCTCACAACACCCCAATGACAAAAGTACAGTAGAATGGTTTTATTAAAAAAGCCTGGAACACCTCAGTTCCCGAAGAAGCCGATGGCAATGGAAGGTTCTCAGAACCTCAGAACCAGGATTAGGCCAAAATCTTTTCTCATGCATGTTGGATAGCTAGATTTTTATATGTCATCTTGTGAGAGAATATAGCCCTTTGGTAGTATCTATGTAAAATATTCTCAGGTCAGCTTTCAGCAAAGGGAAAATAAAAAAGTAGGCGTAACTCTCAACAGTAACAAACCTTGTGCACCTCCTGTAATTTCTCAACACAAGATTTGCAATGTAGTCCATTTTCAAAAAAAAGTTATCAATAAAATAGTACACTTGTTATACTTCTGTTAAAATACAATACACCATGTTCCGTT
The DNA here is from genome assembly GCF_013100865.1 of Trachemys scripta elegans. Classification (NCBI taxonomy): domain Eukaryota; kingdom Metazoa; phylum Chordata; order Testudines; family Emydidae; genus Trachemys; species Trachemys scripta. The sequence continues at coordinate 259,728,201 of NC_048298.1, read as the reverse complement.
AAGAATGATTGCTCCCTGAAAAGCTGTACTGAAAAAAGGTACTAAATTTTTACTACATTTTTTTTCAGGAATTATTAATACAACCTCTTTCTCCCTAGATAAATTGGAACAAAGAAATCTGATAGGCTGGAATAAGCATAGACCTTTATATGAAAAAAAAATCTCTGTAATATATAAAAAAGGTACATCCACAATAATATTTCTTTAAAATTTGCCCAATAAGACATGATGATGCAGTCTAGTAAGAGACTCTGTAAGCCCTTTCAAAACACTAAGGATGTAACCATTCCTGGTTATAAGGTAACTTAAGTTATGCACTGCCCATATATCTCTAGGGATACTCTGTATGAATTACTATTATGGTAAATCTGGAGAATTGTAAAGAAGCAGTGCAATTGAATTAATGACAGCATGAGGGCAACACAAGATCATGGATATATAGTCAGCTCATCACATGGACTGCTATCTAAAAGCAGCTTGTGAGCTTATGTTCATATATTCATATAAAAACAGCTTTTAATGTTCATCTCTCTATTACATAATGGCTGCCATAGAGACGATTAGGACACCTATTTTGGAAAAAAAAAAACACTATTGCTGATACATCGTCCGTACAGTAATTTATTTGCACTCTAATTTATTAACACATAAATGGAAGCCTGCACACAGCTTTATTCACTGCAACCACCCCAATTGTATGTACCATATTTAGGATAATTTTGTGTGTATGTGAATTACTTCAAAATACAAGTTTATTTTCAAAAGGACTGTAATTCCTTAAGTAGCGTACATTTACCATTACTCAAAAAGCTCTTAGTTAAATCATTGCTCACATTAAATATCAATAACCAACCCACTGACATCTTGAACATAATGTATAGCTCTGTCATAAAAAAAGAATAGTAATACAATTGATTTGCTTTGCTTTGAAAACAGTTGGCATCAATTTCTTTAAAAAAAAATATCCCAACACTTCCTGCACATTTTGAGATTATGAAGGGGGAAAGACTCATGATAAGGAAGTAGCAAGGTTAGAAGGTTTAAACTGTGTGGTCCCCTGCCTTGAACTCACACCTCTAGTAACATGGACCCCAGGGTCAACTGTTGCCTTCCTACCTTCTGTCTGCCTCCTTCACCACATATTTCCCTGACTCTTCATAATATTATATGTTCTTTTTTTTTTTTTGGACACATTCCCCCCAGCACGTTCTCAGCTACCCCTTCAGTCCCACTCCCAACTCCCATTAGCTTGTTGCCTGAACTGGCCCCATATGGTAACACAGGGGCACCCTCTTCCTTGAGAACAGTCTAGCTTCAACCCTACTGGTAACAATGTTAGATGGTGCCCTCATTTTTACCTCAAAAGTTAAAAGGTTGTGGCAGCCTTCTTGTGATGATCAAGGTATTGCTTCAGTGCCACTGACAGTAATGGGAGATGGCTGTCGTTTTAGATAGGGGCAAAATTTCACAAGACTGAAGACAAAAAAAATCAGAAATGAATGAGAACCCTTTTAAAAAGTGTGAGACTCACGATAAAATAATGGCAGTTGGCAATACTATTACACTCTTCTGCTCTGTCACATATTATTGAATCATAGAATCATACGGTTAGAAGGGACTGCAAGACAGTTATTCCCCATTCTGCATTTGGTTTTTCTTCCCTTAGTGTAGCACCTACCATTTGTCTTTGTTGAGTTGCATTTTGTTGTCTATAGCCCAGTTCTCCAATTTATCAAAATCCCTCCGAATCTTAGTTCTATCATCCAAAGTGTTTGCAACCCTCTCTAGCTTTGTGTCATCAGCAAATTTGACCAGTATGCTTTCTATTCCTACATCCAGGCCATTAATAAAGATGTTAAATAAAATTGGACCCAAAACTGATCCTGTGGAGACGCACTTGAGACCTCCTTCCAATTGGACATCCCTCCATTAATAGTTACTCTTTGTTTATGATTGTTTAATCAAGTATGTATCTACTTAATGGTAGTTCTGCCAAGCCAGCAATTCTCCAGCTTACTTATCAGAATGTCATGTGTGACTGTGTCTAAAAATAGGTATATTATGTTCCCACTCTCCACCAAAGTAGCTGTCAAAGAGAAGCACTATATCCCCATCGCATACTATCAATTTCTTTTTCCTTTATACACTACCCACATCTCCAAACAAGCTGACACTGTTTCATTTTTTTACCCCAACTTTAATTAACTGCATTGCTGTGGTCTGCTCCTTAGGTCACTTGCTCCAAGTCTGTGCAACACTTCAGATCTGCAATACATAGCAGGACTCTGTGAAAGATCTTTGTCCCTCTTTCTATATGCTTCACACATAAAGACAAATGCAGGGAATGTCTACACTGCATCTAGGACCATACTTCCCAACGTGGGCAGACACACACTAACTGAGCTTGAGCTAGCAAGCTAGAAATAGGAGGGTGGCCACAGCAGCATGGCATAGCCTCCCAAGTACAAGCTCACCCTCTCCCTGGGTCCATACTGAGGCGGCTAGCCCATGCCATTTCTCTTGGTGCTGCAGCCACATTGCTATTTTTAGCATGCTAGCTGGAGAAGAGCTAGGGCATGTCTATCTACCCATGCAGGAAAGCATGTTCCCAGCTGAAGGGGAGACATACCCACTAGTTGCTTTAGCACTATTAGGGGTCATCCCTAAAAATATAGGTCTTCACTAGGAGTTAGGGTGAACAGCATCTATCAGTAGGTCTTCAGGAGCTCATGAGTTTAGCACCTATATATAGGAGTCACTTGGCCCACCACTGAAGTGCAGCTGCCTCTGGGAAGAAACATAGAAACTATTTAACAAAGCACTCCAAGCCATGCCTGTCTCAGAAATCTGAGGATGCTCTAATTTTTCTTTATCTCCATACTCTGAGTTTCACATTATAGCTATCATCTTTTGCATCAAGGACTATCTATCTAGATACCTTTTATAGACCCCATTACTCATAGTACCTGTATGCTTCAGAATCTTTGAAGTATTTATCTTCACAATATCCCTATAAAGTAGGGAAGTACTTTTCTTCTCATTTTTTACAGACAAGGAATGGAGGCACAGACAGATTAAGTGATTTGCTCCAGGTCACACAAGAAATATATGTATCAGAGGGGTAGCCTTGTTAGTCTGAATCTGTAAAAAGCAACAGAGGGTCCTGTGGCACCTTTAAGACTAACAGAAGTATTGGGAGCATAAGTAATTTCCATTATTTGCATCTGAAGAAGTGAGGTTCTTACCCACGAAAGCTTATGCTCCCAATACTTCTGTTAGTCTTAAAGGTGCCACAAGAAATATATGGTGGAGCGCGGAATGGAACCCGGGTCTCTGAAATCACAGGTTAGTTCCCTAACGATTGGACCTGCTTTCCTCTAACCACTCTGCATTAAACAGTCTGTTAATTAAGTGATGCTGTAAAAGGACATTCTGATTCTGAGTGATACAAGACACTCTCGTTAGAGTAGCTACTTCTTTATTGCTCCTAGCCTCAAAGGGACCAGGGATAATAGAAGGGGGTTGGGAAATCAATATGCAGTTCTATATTTATAACACAGAATCAGCTTTCACATAAGATGTAGTAGAATTTTCTGATGACATATATTTTGCAGATCCTCATAAAATCAAAAGAAAGGTTTTTTCTACCTGACACTATCAGCATAGTTAAGAAACCCAACACATTCATGAAAATGTAGCAGCATGATTCTAGCACCAAACACAGCAAGGAAGATTATATTTCAAACATTTATCCCCACTGAGACTGCAAAATTAGACAGTGAACCATTTAGCTGAAACACTTTGCTCTGTTATTGTGGAGCACCGGAAGGTATAGCAGATTGCCCAATGACCCAGGAAAAATAGTTTCTTCTATGGGGGACTCATGCATGCAGAACCATTCAATATTTTCTGAAATTGTCAGAAATTTCATATAATTGAACCAAGATAGAGATTTTTGTTTTGTATTTAATGGATATATTAATATATTTTGGGCTTATATTTAAAACTAGAAAAAAGAAGCTATCACTACTTCAGGACCTCCAAAATATACTTTCCTTGAACAATTATAAGTCCTGAAAAAGAATGAATAGATACTGTAGCTGTAGGATAAACAGTCATCGGGAGTGAAACAGGGAATTTTCCTTTCTTTAAGGAAAGCACATTTTTTACACTTTGCTTCTCTCCACCACATCGATTATCCATTTTCAAATCTCTTTTGAAAACATGTATTTTCTCTGTTGTCTATAACTCTTAATTACTCTCTCCTTCTTCTGTTATGGTTTTTATTTTTAACTTTGGACCGTGAGTCAAAGCTAAGGCCCTGCTATTATCTTGGTACAGATGAATCCAGAGCCATAAACAGCCAGTGTACTGAAAGGGAGATAACCCCAGTCCCTGAAATGACTGTGGAATGTATAAATGGATGCATGAAGATCGTGTAGGAGAGAAGAAAGTAGAACGACTGAGTGAAAGTGGAGTGAATGAAGGGAGACAGAAAGATATTAGATATCATAAGATCTTCGGGGCATTTTAAGCACTAGATCATCTAATCCTTTTCAGAACAGTCTTACCCAACATGATACTTGAAATACTGCAGTCATCAACCTTGTTTACATGAACACTTTCACCATTGCTACGCTACCTCTGCTCTAGAGGAGAAGAGGGACTTGAATAGCCATTTATCTATATTCCATTAGCATCTAAAGCCTTCACCAAGACTGAAGCCCTATCATGCTTCACTGCAGAAACACTTAGTAAAAGACAGTCTTTGCTCTAAAGAGCTGAAAATCTAAATGGAGAAGATACATAAAGGGTGAATTAGAGGTACAGATTCTTGCCCAAGGTCACACAAGGGTTAGTGGCATAGTCAGAAACAGAACTCAGATTGCCTGACTCGCTTTCAATTAAACCAAACTGCTTCTCTTATTTTTAGTATGAGAAGTTACTAAACCATTAAAAAATAAAATTACAAAATCACTGTCAGAAGAGAATATAATAAATATGAGGTAGCTGTATTTGAAAAAGGATATGATGATATCTCGTTTTATATAAAAAAAATCATGTTGAGTTGGATATGAACTCTGTCATGTGAATTGAAAATGATGGTGAGATCATAAACAAAAGGTAATAAAAAATGAGAAAGTGATTAAATTGATAGGGTATGTTTAGTGGATACCAAACATGAGGTCTAGTCCAGGTGAGGTCTAGTCCAATTTAAGATTTTCATTAGTCCTTGGGAGGCTGAAGTAAACAACGCATCAACAAATGCACAGATAATATTAATTAGGAACAGTTTGAACACCAATAAGGACAGAAAAGGAAGTACAAAAGGGACAAGAGAAATTAGAAATTTGGGCAGGGAATAAAAAAATTATATTCAGCTTTGGAAAGTGAAAGCTAGCATGCCCTGTGTAGCGAAGTGTAGTATGAAATACAGATATGCAATGTAATTGACACTTCTGGAAACCATTAATATCCCAAAGGTTGTAGGGGTGAAATTGTACAACAAATTAGACATGGCAGTGACAGATATGACAGAGACCACTGCCTATCATGTTGATCAATATTGTTTCATTATTTACTTGTTCTCCCCCATCTGTCTATATCAATCTGTTGCTTCTTATATTTAGTTTGAAAGCCCCTTGAGGCAGGGACTGTCTTTTTGTTCTGTGTTTGAACAATGTTCAATGCCTAGCACAATGGGGTCCATGACTAGGCATTACAGTGATGCAAATAATAAATAATAACTGTACGATGTGATATAGAACATAGGAACATATCCAATCTGTGGTCTATATAATCTAGTATCCTATTTCTGGCAGTGCCTTGTTCAAGATGCTTCAAACTAAGGTGCAAGGAAACCTGTAATGGATAGATATGTAAACAGCGTGCTGACAGGGGAAGGTTATTCTAACCCTAGAGAGTTAGCCATTATTTTCTAATCTGAAGCATGATGGTTTATATCAACTATACATTTTTATGGTATGTAAGAGCAGTCAAAAAAATCCAATGACATTTTGGGTGGAATTTATAAAGTCTCCATGTTTGATTTTGATCTGACTTACATTGTTTTTAAACCTCTGCAACTCTACTGAGCCTAACTGAGTCACTCAGTTGAATTTACTTGGGTGTGAGTGAGATCAGAATCATGTCCTTCATTGTGACTGACACCGGAATATTTTGTTCATTTCCTGGGCTCCTCATCACCAGAAAGCTAGTGATAGAGGAAAGGAAGTTTGAAGAAGAACAAGAGAAATTATTAGGGGTCTTAAAGACCTGATCTACAATGGTCTAAATCTGAATGGCTTTGCTAAGGGACAATTAAGGTAGGACATAATTTTGCTTAATTTATGTATAGTAATTTCTATAGCACGCATCACTGTAGTATCTGAGCGCCAGAGAGGGAGAATTATTTAACATAATAAGAGGGATAATTGGAGTAATGGGATGAAATCAAGAAATAGAAAATGCATATCAGGGACAACTTTATGTCATTTAGTTCTATTAGTCTGTGAAAACTACCTAAAGGAAGTACAGGAGACCCTAGTGCTTTGCAATTTTTTTTTATATAGGATGGATTAAAACATTAATAAATGTACAACACTGAATAATCTTGCATTTGCTGGGTGATGGATTAGAGTCATAAAAGGATTTTTCAATCTGCAGATTCTGTGGGTCAGGCTCTGCTACTCTTACACGAATAGGCCATTTTATGCAGCAGCATAGTACTCAATTGGAATGTGAATGACAGAATTAAGCCATAAGAAAAAGTGGGATTTGTTACTTAGTAAAAGGAACTGTACAGACACTGCAATACGGAGCAGAGAACTCTTTTTTCCCCAAGGATAATCACATACACACACAAATCTCAAAATATCTTTCGTGTGGTAAAAGGAATAATGAAGAGTGGTATCTGGTGGATCCTGACCTTTGCTAAAATTGAACTTTGGTAGTTTTTTGTGAGAATTTTGGCTGTTAAGTATCCTAGGAGTAGTTGTTAAAGGACCTTTTTCATGCTATGGAATGCCTGAATTGGAATTTTCACAAGTGTACTCCTTAAGGACTATTATAGATAATTTGAGGTGTGTAGCAATTTTTCTCAAGGTAGAGCTGGAGTTAAAAGCAGAAAGCTTTTTTAAGTTCAGGAGGATATTTCAAATCCAATCACCAAATGCTATTTCTCTAGTTAATTGTTAGGGAATGGGTAAGCTTTGGAAGCACCAGGAATTCTAAGGAATCTTTAAATATCTTTTAAACTACAAAAGCCAAAATATTTTTTACTGGTAATAAATAAAATGAAAAATATCTATGCTGTAAGTGAGTCGCCTTTCTCCAAATGATACACAGATGGGGAAGCCTAAACAAGTTGACAGTATTTCTTACATACATGTGTAATATAATAATTTCCCCTTTTTTATATTCATGGTGTCAACAAGAGGGCTTTGGCTTCTTCGATCATGGGATGCTGTTCTGGGGAGAAGGATGCTGATAATCATAAAATCATACAAATGTAGGGCTGGAAGGGACATTGCAAGGTCTTCAAGTTCAGCCCCCTGAGTTGAGGAAGGACCAAGTAAACCTAGACCATCCCTGACAGGTGTTTGTCCAACTTGATAAAAACCTGCAATGATGGGGATGCCACAAAGGAAACCTACTCCAGAGCTTAACTACCCTTATAGTTAGAAAGTTTTTATTACTATCTAACCTAAATCTTCCTTTAGCCCCTTACTTATTGTCCTATCTTCACTGGACATGGAGAACAACTGATCACAGTCCTCTTGATAACAGCTCTTAACATATTTGAAGTCTATCATCAGGTCCCTGCTCAGTCTTCTTTTCTCATGCCTAAACATGTTCAATTTTTGAATTTTTTTTCCAGATAGGTCAGGTTTTCTAAACCAGTGGTTCTCAAACTTTTGTACTGGTGACCCCTTTCACATAGCAAGCCTCTGAGTGCAACCCCCTCCTAAATTAAAACCACTTTTTTTATATATTTAACACCATTATAAATGCTGGAGATAAAGCAGGGTTTGCGGTGGAGGCTGACAGCTCGCAACCCCGCCCCCCCATGTAATAACATTGTGACCCCCTGAGGGGTCCTGACCCCCAGTTTGAGAACCCTTGTTCTAAAACTTTTATCATTTTTTTTGCTATCCTCTGGACTCCCTCCAATTTGTCCACATCTTTCTAAAAGAGTGGTGCACAGAACTGGACACAGTACTCCAGCTGAAACCTCACCAGCGCAGAGTAGAGTGGGACCTCCTGTAGCTTACATATGACACTTCTGATAGTACACCCCCGAATGATATTAGACTTTTTTGCATCTGCATCATGTTGTTGACTCATATTCAATTTGAAATCCACTGTAACCCCCAGATGCTTTTCAGCAGTACTACTGCTTAGCCACTTATTCCCCATTTTGTAGTTGTACATTTTATTTTTCCTTCCTAAGCATAGTATTTTGCACTTGGCTAAGTGGTAGTACTACAGAAAACTCTTAAGAAAAGATGACTGAAGGGAGACCTGATAACAGTCTTCAAATATGGTAAGGGCCATTATAAAGAAAACTGTGATTCACTGAAGGTAGAACAAGAAGCAATTGGTTTAATCTGTGGCAAGGAAGATTTAGGTTAGATATTGGGTAAAAACTTTCTAATTAAAAGGGTAGTTCACCTGTCAAGGATAATCTAGTTTTACTTGGTCCTGCCTCACCTGAGGGGGCTGAATTTGACAACCATTTTTTGATTCTATAAATTGATCAAGGTTCTAAAACAGTATTTTAGCATTAAATTATGTACTATGACTACAAAAAAATCTGTTATCTTAGTGGAGCAAAAGGCTGTTTTAAGGACTATATATGTGAACACATATATAGATAGATATAACTTAGATTCTTTACTATTACTCTATTATATATTACACTAATACTTATAGTATTTAAAGATGTGGGCATAAATAATAATGAGAGTTCCAATTTAGCAGATAGTTACTTTTTAGTAACTGATATAAAAGACGTTCTCATTGCAGTCCTATTTTCAAACATACTACTCTTAATAGGGAGTCACTTCGACAGTTGAAGGAAATGACTGACAGATGGCATTGTTTCATTCTTTCATGAACACAGTTGGAATGAAGCTTGAAGGCGAAAAGAAATTTTTGTCAGTAACAGAATGAGGAGTGTGAAAGGGAGTCTGCACAGCCCCTAACCATTCAGAAGAGTGTTAACTCATGTTTTGTCCTTTTCTTAAAAACTTGACTATTTACAGAAATGAAAATAATTGATTACCAACAGTGCCACATTTCAAATTAGAAGAACAGTATATTGTGCATGCCAAGAAAGGTCAGTTCAAGATTCAATAAAGACTTGCTGTAGTTAACGGACTACAAAATTTTAAAAAAGTTCATTTGGGGGGAAAAATCCCACAATGTCTCAAAACATAAAGTCATAAAATAATATCTAGTTAAATATATTAAAGTGTAGCTTTGAAGCTGAACACAGCCAGTGAAGTCATGAGACTGTTTATCAGTGTTTGAGTAATAAATATTTAGCACAATAGGCTGCCCTTGATGTACATGTGGATGTGAATGTCCTTGGAGTTTAATAGTACCTAAAAGTTTCCAGAAGACTCCAAGGGAGAATGCTGTTCTGCTGACAGACCATTCTACTGACTGTGTTGTTGAAGTTCAAAATATTTTTTCCCATAACCATTAATTCAGTAATCCTCAAATGGGCTCTCCATCTACTATGCTGTTGTGAGCACCAAGGATTTACCATATGACCTCTGATGGATGAAGTGAGAGGTGTGCCAGGATTTTGTAGAATGTTGTTGGCTAAAAGCCTTGTTCTGAGTCTGACTAACTTCAATAAATAGTATTTTAAGTTGTATTTCTTATTACGGTACATAAGATGAAGAAATATTTCTTTGCCTCCACCCTAGCATGGTCTTGCACACTGAACTGGTATAGATGAATAGCCAGGTTACTCAAAGCTACCTCATGTCACCTACAGAGTGGAGATTTTCCTTAAAGTGAAGAATTTTGTGTCATTTTGTGGATAAAATTCCACAGATCCACATTGTGCTGTGTGCTTACTTGATGCCAGAGAAATATCTTGAACAGACAACTACTAAATCTTCTCCATTTTGGTTTTAGCTGGTGTCATCCCATGAGATTATGCAGGAGCTCTAATCTGGTTGTAGCCTGTGTGTTGGACCCATGTCCCTCCCAATTACTGAAGACCTGCAGAAAAGTATTGAGCCCATTATTGGTTGAGTCCTGAGAGTCCAGGTGCCTGCTTGCATTACGGAAGTTGTTGCAAAGCATCTGCTCAAGAAACTTCCCTTGAAAATCATGCTAACTAGTGATCTGTGTTCAAGTTTCCCTTTTTTTGGGGGGAGGGCGGGAATAGAGAGGGTAATAGCCATATCATTTCTGGAATCCTCAGATTTCCTTGATATTAGTTAGAAAGGTTTCAGGCTTGCATAATCCCATGCAAAACAATAGATATGGACAGAATGTCAAGCACATCCAGTGTCCCATGAAGATACAGTTATGTTGGGAAACTTCTTGTGTCACTAATTCCCCAATTGTCCTATTATTAAAATTGTGTTTCATTTATAAAATTGCAAAGAAGGCAGTGTATGCTCCACACATGTCCCCTCTCACCCAATTCCTGGGGTCCAGGCTATTCCCAACCAATAGGTATTAAGCCAGTGTGGAAGAGAGGAGCTGTGTGGGTGGTTGTGGGAAAAGAGGGAATTCAGGTGCCCCATGTGGTTATTATTTGGAATTACTAGCAAAAATAAAAATAAAATAGATGAAATTCCTTATGCAGCATTCCCAATTTGGGATAATGCATTTAAGAACATAAGAATGTCCATACAGGATCAGACCAAAGATCCATCTAGCCCAGTATCCTGTTTTCTGACAGTGGCCAATGCCAGGTGCCCCAGAGGGAATGAACAGAACAGTTAATCATCAAGTGATCCATTCCTTGTCACCCATTCTCAGCTTCTGGCAAACAGAGGCTAGGGACACCATCGCTGCCCATCCTGGCTAATAGCCATTGATGGACCTATCTTCCATGAATTTATCTAGTTCTTTTTTGAACCCTGTTATAGTCTTGGCCTTCACAACATCCTCTGGCAAGGAGTTCAACAGGTTGACTGTGTGTTGTGTGAAAAAATACTTCCTTTTGTTTGTTTTAAACCTGCTGCCTATTAACAGCTAACAGATAATTTAGACCCCATCATTTGATATGGGGATTATGTTTTCCAATGTGCATTACTTTGCATTTCTCAACATTGAATTTCATCTGCCATTTTGTTGCCCAGTCACCCAGTTTCGAGAGATCCTTTTGTAGCTCTTCGCAGTCTGCCTGGGATTTAACTATCTTGAGCAGTTTTGTATCATCTGCAAATTTTACCACCTCACTGTGTACCCCTTTTGCCAGATCATTTATGAATATGTTGAGTAGAACTGGGCCCAGTACAGACCCCTCAGGGCCACTACTATTTACCTCTCTCCATTCTGAAAACAGACCATTTATTACTTTGTTTTGCGTTTAAACTTAAGTTTGAATGTCCTGAGTTTCTAGTGCTTGTTTTTTTTTTTTTAATTTGGTTGTTTGTTTTTATCTAAAGTTGTTATTTATTATTAACTATTGCCTAATTATGATGATGATGATGATTTTGTATTACCATAGTACCTAGCAGCTCCAATCAAGAACTTGGACTACATTGTTCTAGGTTCTGAACAAACAAAGAACAAAAAGACAGTCCCTGTTCCCAAAGTGCTTACACTCCTATAGCCTCCCCATTCCCACTGCAGTATCTGTGTGTCTGGCTTTCTCCTCACAACATTCTTGTGAGGTAAGGAGTTCCTTGATTTACAGTTTGGTAACTGAAGCACAGAGAGACTAAGGGACAGATTTTAAAGGTGTTTAGGTGCCTAAAGATGCAGATAATGACCTAGTGGATTTTTCAGAATGTTTGGACACCTAAATGCCTTTAAAAATATGGCACAAAATAACTTGTCCAAGATCACATAGGAAGTCTGTTTCAGAGGAGAGAATTTAACCTGGATTTTCCATGGCCTAGGCTAGTGTCCTAACTACTATACTATCCTTCCAGCCAATCTCTGCTCTCATTAACTCCATCCCTCTCCCTTACATTCAGATAATGACAAGGTCCCTGTAATGCTTTTTATACTAAATTACTTGTGTACTCTCAACCTTAACTTCCTCTTGATGCAAATTTGTCTGGGAATTTTATTTTTTTAAATATTATTTCAAATGTCATAGATGGACACTAAACTCAAAGTGAATGTTAGTATGCAATATTAGTTACAATTTGAAAATATGCAGTGTCAACCTTAAATTGTTTTCTAAATTTTAGCATTTTAGGCCAGATCCACCAGGATGCTCCAGATACCTGACACTGCTCTAGAGGAGTGTTTCTCAACTTTTCCAGACTACTCTACCTCTGAAGCCTGAGCCATGGTACCTGGGCTGAAGCGTGTAACTTAGTTTCGTGGGGCTTCCTGTTGTGTGGGGCCCCGGGCAATTGCCCTCGTTCCCACTCCTTAACACTGGCCCTGCACTAGTGACCCCCTTTAGTCTGTCCTGTGACCCTCTGTGGGGATCACGACTTCCTGGTTGAGAAACACTGATCTAGATGAGTTGACATACACCCTGGAAGACCTTTGCATACCCCCAGGGGTATGTGTACCCCTGGTTCAGAACTACTGCTCTAGAACATTGCGAAGCAGCCAGAGTATGGTGACCATTTAAAGTGGATTAACAGCAGTTTCGCATTGCCAAAGCAGAACAAAAGTAATTGAATGTATACCCTAGTTTCCTCCTACCTCTTGCAATACAAATTACCGTATACACAGCTCCCCCAAGTTTCCTCTACCTCCTGATCCCTACATTTCTTTGCTCACATGCACCTCAATTTTCCGTCCTGTTTGCCCTCCAGTATCTCTTTCACACAAATCCCCAAATTTGCTTCCTTTATACACACTTCAGTTTCCCTCTCTCTCCTGCCTCCCCACAATTAAATGGATCTAGTGCATGGGTAGATTTGGAAAAGAAATATTTTGAATTAAGGGTAAACTTTTGCCATTTAAAAAAAACTGAATTTATCTCTCAGCAGAAACTGAAGAATCAAAATCTTCCCAGGAGAAACTCATGAAGAATTGCCCTATTTTGAAATAAACACTTCCTCCCACTCTTTCCAATGGGAGTGAAGCCAAGAATGAAAAAGCCATCAGGGATGATGTTGTTTTTTTAAGTTGTTACATTCTTCAAATGTATCCTATGTACAAGATTTTAGTGAGATTTAAATTTGAATAGTCTGCATTATTCCATTATTAAGTTCATTTGGGACAAAAATAATAAAAAAGGTCTGTCACTGGGTGTTAAAGCATATGCTGTATTTTTCAGACATAACAAAGAGATTGAATCTCTGCTTTCAACTCAACTCAGCCTGGAGCCACAACTGCTACATCCATAATATCCATTTATTTTGTCTTCTCTTTTACACACATATATAATACATTAGAAATAATCTTTTTTTCTTTTTTTTCGTTGTAATAATGCTGTACAAATGCCATATTTTTTCCCTTTTGTTCAGACTTAATCTTTTAGTATAATGTAGATGTTTTAGTTCTTTATATTTGTCTCCCAGGTCTGTGTTTATATTAAATGGTCGGTGTGGTTCTCTATTAATTTAATGCTATCTCAGCAAAAGAGCATGGACTAGAAGTCTATCTTGAGGTCCCTTGCAGTCTTATAATTCTATAATTTACACTATCTTGACTCCCTCAATTTCAGTGGAATCTGACTTGATTTTTACACTGATGTTAGGTCCATTCAGAATCAGGGCCTGTATATTTTGCACATAAGGTCATATCTTATGTTGAAAGGAAATTAAATAGAAACATGATGGTATTAAAATCGTTTATTTCATAATTAAGGTAGATATTTAAAATGAAATGAAATATTGGCAACAATAGTGTTTTATTAATTTGTGACACTGAATTAAACCTCTTCATGCTAAGAATTCCTCTGCATATTCATACTAAATCATGTTTGCACTTTTATCACAGATTTTGGTAAGGAAAGCAGAGAGTCTTTAAAACAAAATAATTGGTTTCAGACTGCCGCCAGTGTCACTTTGTCAGCACAATTTGTTATTGCCTCAGTATTAAAAGAATAAAATAAAACAATCTTGTAATGGCAAATATGTAAGATCTTCTGTAAGCACATATTTAAATAATGAATCTTACTGCATCTCCAGCAACAAAAATGAATCCTTTGCTTGTTGCAAAGATAGTGTTAGTGGAACCGTCCGATTTTTCACCGAAATATGTCTCACAATGGTAATATCAGAATCAAAATACAATTGCAAAGAAAGTTTACAGCTGAGATGTTCACAACCCATATCTAATAGTCTGTCTTGGGAATAATTACTGGTAATGGGTATCCAAGGGAAATAATTGTCTGCTGCTGTGAATTAGGAGTGCCACAGGTGGTGTTAATCACTTGGAATGTATTGGAGTAGAACAGCAGCCAGAGCAGAAGCCTGCTTCAGTTTGATTTGTGTGACTATTGTTTCTGGACGCTTCAGACATAAATTGACTTCATGGTAGTGATAATGTGCATTCAAGTTGTTATAATGAAAAATAGAGCTCTAACTTTAGCTCTTCAATGCACAAGAGGAGTTGGGGGGGAGGAAGTTGTTCTGTAATGCATTTTATAGTCAACAGAAACCAAACAGAAGGTCAATAGCTACGTTTATAGGTTGAGTGTGTTGACTGGTGTATTTTGGTAAAAAAAAAATCACCTATTAGATATTCTAGAACTTTGAATCTGTAAATATTTCTATGTGCTTTATATATATATCTCCAGGGTAGCAATTAAGCTTTCCCCGAATATCATTCTGAGTTATCACATTAATACCATGAATTTGACAGCACATCTGCAGCAGCTTACATCAATATGACGCATGCCCCAGAACTGAAATGTCTAGAATTTGCTTAAAAATAAAATTTAAAAATTAAACACAGTGATACTTGGATTTAATTGGAACAAATTTAAACCCACAGAAATAAACTCAGGAGAGCAAACTAGCTTGTGAATGGGATCAAATCCTTTTGAAGATGTAGATTAATTCAAATCTTCCCTAAATGGAATTCTTCTAATCTTTCCAAGAGTATGTAAATTCTAGACAGACTCAAACACTAAACCAGCTACTCTTTAAAGAAAAAAATGTTAACACACCTTAGAGTTCTTTTCTAACAGATAGGAAACCAAAGTCCGATTTAGGAGCCTTCTGTCTGTTATTACTTCTGATATCTTCTGAAGTAATTTTGCAAGCCCTCTGTGCATAGAACTCCCATTTACTTTGTTGTGAATTTTGCATGGGGAAGCCTGGAAGGATCAGACTGAGAAACTGTGGTAAATTAGTTCAAAACTCCAGTAGAGAGATAGATTTGTACCTCTAAACAGGGCCAGCTCTAACTTTTTGCCGCCCCAGGTGAAAAAAAAGAGTGCCACCCTGCCGTAACCCCCCCCCCCCGCCCCGTGCCGCTGAACCCCCCGGCTCCCCCTCTCGCAGCACTGCGCCGGGCCACCAAAACCCCCGTGCCCCCCCCCAGTGCCGTGCCGCCCAACCCCCCGCCAAAGCCCGAGTGCCAGGCCTCGGCGGGCCGCCCAAATCCTGAGCGCTGGGCTGCGCCGGGCCGCCCAAACCCCAAGCGCCACACCATGCCAGCCCCCGCCCCCCCCCAGTGCCGTGCCGCTGAAACAAAAACAAACAAAAAAAAAACCTTGAGCCAAAAAAACCCCACCGAACCAAAAAAACAAAAAACCCCGAGCGCCCCCCACCACCCCAAGATTGGCCGCCCCTTCCAAGGTGCCGCCCCAAGCACGTGCTTGGTCAGCTGGTGCCTGGAGCCGGCCCTGCCTCTAAAAGAAAGGTAAAGAGGGCTAAAGGTCTAAAATCAAGTCTCAAGGTCTCAAATGAAGTAAGATTTAGGGTTTTTTGTATCTGCCATCTTGTGTCTTGCTAAAATATATCTTCAAATTATAGGCTACACAATCTAACCCAAACTGGTTTTTATATTTATTATTACTGAACAATTTGGCTCCTTTGAAAGGCAAATCCTCCATCAATATTTGTACTTGTCTGGGGAATCCCATTCCCTGAAGCCATGATGTCCTACACATGACAACTATTTCCACTGATCTGGCACTGACAGCCATATCCAACACATCAAGCAATACTTGGAGACTTGTCCGCTACATGCTTGTTCTCATTAACTAATTGTGTAAAGTCCTCAGGAGTGTTGTTGGACTGGTTGTCCACAAAGGCAAACAGTCTTTCATGCATGTGGAAGTCAAATCTGTCTAATTTGGCCTGATAATTGGCCACATGGAACTGTAGGCTCATTAAGGAGTAGGCTTCCCAGCCAAATAGATCTAGTCTTTTTGGCTCTTTCCTTTGATATAGACCTGAAGTGTTTTCCCTTTTCACTCACTGCAGTCACAAGGAAGGATGGGAACCGATGTGTGTAAAAGAATTCTGCACCCTTAGGAAGCACATGATATTTTTTGTCTGTCTTGTGGCATGCAGATTGTTCTGAGGGAGGCATACCACAAGGTTTTGGCCAACACCAGATAGCTATCTTCCCTACTGAGGAGACTTGAAGCACGTCCACCAGATTATGTGTCTATTCATATACCTCCACAATAGGGATTTGGTAGCCCTCAACCATCCTTTTTAATAGGTCTTTGAAACCTTTGTAGTTATCCATTTGTGGGACCAGAGAATGATGAGGAAAGGGTTATTAGTGTGGAAAGATTGCATCCTAGTGCCCGCTCTTCCATTTCTTCCTCCTCTGTTTGCGTTTGTGTAGGAACTGGGAGAAGCTATTGGGGTATCTGAGTATCTGATGCCATGGAGGAAACAGTCTTTTGGTGGTGAGTTTCCTCTATGGGGCTGAAATTACACTGAGACAACCAGGATCCCCAATAGGGCCACAAGGGCATCAGTGGGTAAGAACCTGGTGTTCCTGGCACACAGCCCCTAGATACCCCCTGCCTGCACTCTGGGCTAACCCCATGCCTGCACACAACCTCTAGCTACCACCTCCCTCTTTATCCTGAGCTATCCTGCTCACTATACACAGCTCCAAGCTACCCCTTGCTCGCATCCTGAGCAGTTTTTAAACTTTTTGAATTGAGTTCCCCTCTTTGAGTTATAATTTTTGGTTGTGCCCTCCCCAAACCCAGACAGGCTGTGTGGCCTGCTGACATGCGTCAGGGGGTAGAGGTGGCATTCCCTCCCTGGGCCACACAGTGTGAAGCTGGCCTGAGCCCTGCCAGGCTCTGCTCCCCTAATATAGAAATCAAACTATGTCCATGTGTAGGGCCCTACCAAATTCATGGTCATAAGATTTTAAAAATAGTTAATTTCATGATTTTAGCTATTTAAATCTGAAATTTCTTAGTGTTGTTATTGTAGGGGTCCTGGCCCAAAAAGGAGTTGTGTGTGGGGGGGGGGGGGGGAGGAGGGCATCTCAAAGTTATTATAGGGGGTGTTGTGGTACTTCTATCCTTACTTCTGCACTGCTGCTGGTGGTGGTACTGAAGGCAGAGCTGCTGCCAGCAGCAGCGCAGAAGTAAGTATGGTATTGCCATCCTTACTTCCATTCTGCTGCTGGCACCGCCTTCAGAGCTGGGCACCTGGCCAACAGCCACCGCTCTCCGGCCACCAGCGCTGAACGTAGCACAGAAGTAAGAGTGGCAATACCACGACCCCTCCAAAAATAACCTTGCAACCTCCCTGCAACTCCCTTTTGGGTCTGAACCCTCAATTTGAGAAACACTAGTCTCCCCCATAAAATCTGTAGAGTATAGGATAAAAGCACACAAAAGACCCGATTTCATGGGGGGAGAACAGATTTCACGGTCCGTGATGCATTTTTCATGGTCGTGAATTTGGTAATGCCCTAGCTATGTGGCCAGGGAGTAGGGAACCATGAGCTCAGATTCTTTGGTTCTCAGTGTCTCACTCATAAGGAAGGTCTGGACCCTTTATAAGATGTTGAGGGCTGTAGTGAGAGTCTGGGTGAATAAAGATGTTATTGATATGCATTTTTCTCACCCTCCAATTCTGAAAATGAAGCTGAGGAGATGCTGTAGCCCTCAGAGTGTTAAGGACTGACAATGCTGCACTACTAGACCAAGTTGGTGCCAACTGTAGTGCTGAAGTCAACAGAAAAGGAGACTATGGTTCCAGGTGTATCTGCAGATACATCAGTGATGAGTATCTGAACAGTGCCATGCAGGGCAGAATACACAAATGTGTGGGAACCGGGTTTTCTTGGAGAAGTACAGCAATCTCTGCTACAGTGACATTGCCTTGCCCTGATTGGCTTGGTTTGAGTGCCAAGGGAGTTAGTGCCAGGGTCTTTCCTGAGGTTCAAGATTTTTGTGCCAGGTGCTTTGGTGCCATATAATTGGAAATGGCCAGGGACTGAGCTTCAGCAAGAACTATTCTGGGCCATGAAGCCTCAGACAATGTTCAGTGCAGCAGAGATGTTTTCCTTTTACAGGAAGCTCTGGCAGACAATCTACCCCAGGACTGGGAGAAAGCCGACAGGTGCGGAGGAACAAGTGGTTCAGACAGAGACATCCCTTAGGGGAAGATTTATTAATGGAGATTCTCTATTTCCTAGTAAGGAGGACAGGATTAAAGATGATAAAATACATGTATGATATGATGAGAAACAGTCAAATGAAAAAAAGTCCCATTCAGTTACATCATGTAATGGCAGACAGCTAAAAAGTGATACGTTTTTAAAGTGCTTATGTGCCAATTCTAGGAGTCTAAATAATAAGGTGGTTGAACTAGAGTGCCTCATATTAAATGAGGATATTGACATAATAGGCATCACAGAAACTTGGTGGAAAGAGCATAATCAATGGGACACGGTAATACTAGGGTATAAAATATATCATAAGGACAGAACAGGACATGCTGGTGGGGGAGTGGCACTATATGTGAAAGAAAGTGTAGAATCAAATGAAGTAAAAATCTTAAATGAACCAAACTGTACCATAGAATCTCTAATAAGAAGAATATAGCAGTAGGGATATATTACTGACCACCTGACCAGCATGGTGATAGTGACTGTGAAATGCTCAGAGAGGTTAGAGAGGCTATTAAAATAAAAAAAATAAAATAAAATGCAATAATAATGGGGGATTAAAACTATCCCCATATTGACTGGGTACATGTCACCTCAGTACAAGATGCAGAGATAAAGTGTCTTGACAACTTAAATGACTGCTTCTTGGAGCAGCTAGTCCTGGAACCCACAAGAGGAGAGGAAATTATTGATTTAGTCCTAAGTGGAGCACAGGATCTGGTCCAAGAGGTGAATATAGCTGGACTGCTTGGCAATAGTGACCATAATATAATTAAATTTAACATCCTTGTGGTGGGGAAAACCACAGCAGCCCAACACTGTAGCATTTAATTTCAGAAAGGGGGACTACACAAAAATGAAGAAGTTAGTGAAACAGAAATTAAAAGGTTACAGCGCAAAAAGTAAAATCCCAGCAAGCTGCATGTAAACTTTTTAAAGATGCCATAATATAGGCTCAACTTAAATGTATATCCCAAATTAAAAAAAACATAATAAGAGAACCAAAAACATGCCAAAAAGTGTAAAAATAGAATTAAGAATGCCAAAAAAGAATTTAAAGAACAGCTATCCAAAGACTCTAAAAGCAATAGCAAAAAAAAAAAAAAAATAAAATAAAATTAAGTGCATCAGAAGCAGGAAGCCTGCTAAATAACTAGTGGGGCCACTGGATGATTGAGATACTAAAGGGGCACTCAAGGACGATAAGGCCAGTGCAGAGAAACAAAATGAATTGTTTGCATCAGTCTTCACGGCTGAGGATGTGAGGGAGATCCCAAACCTGAGCCATTCTTCTTAGGTGACAAATCTGAGGATTGAGGTGTATTAGAGGAGGTTTTGGAACAAATTGATAAACTAAACAGCAATAAGTCACCAGGGCCAGATGGTATTCACCCCCAGGTTCTGAAGGAAGTCAAATGTGAAATTGCAGACATCCTAACTGTAGTCTGTAACATATCATTTAAATCAGCTTCTGTACCAAATGACTGGAGGATAGCTAATGTGATGCCAATTTTTAAAAAGGGCTCTGGAGGTGATCCTGGCAATTACAGGCCAGTAAGCCTGAATTCAGTACCAGGGAAACTGATTGAAACTATGGGAAAGAACAAAATTGTAAGTCAGGTAGATGAACAGAATTTGTTGGGGAAGAGTCAATATGGTTTTTGTAAAGGGAAATCACGCCTCACCAATCTACAAGAATTCTTTGAGGGGGTCAACAAGCATGTGGACAAGGGGGATCCAGTGGATATAGTGTACTTAGATTTTCACAAAGCCTTTGACAAGGTCCTTCACCAAGGACTCTTAAGCAAAGTAAGCTGTCATGGGATAAAAAGGAAAGTCCTCTCATGGACTGGTAACTGGTTAAAAGATAGGAAATGAAGAGTAGGAATAAATGGTCAGTTTTCAGAATGAAGAGAGGCAAATAGTGGTGTCCTCCAGGGGTTTGTACTGGACCGAGTTCTATTCAACATATTCATAAATGATCTGGAAAAAGGGGTAAACAGTGAGATGGCAAAATTTTCAGATGATACAAAACTACTCAAGATGGTTAAGTCCCAGGCAGTCTGCAAAGAACTACAAAAGGATCTCTCAAAACGGGGTGACGGGGCAACTAAATGGCAGATGAAATTCAATGTTGATAAATGGAAAGTAATGGACATTGGAAAACATAATCCCAAATATACATATAAAATGATGAGTCTGAATGATCTGTTACCACTCAAGAAAGAGAACTTGGAGTCATTGTGGATAGTTCTCTGAAAACATCAACTCAATATGCAGCCACATTCAAAAAAGCAAACAAAATGTTGGGCATCATTAAGAAAGGGATAGATCAGGGATCAGCAACCTTTGGCACGTGGCCTGTCAGGGAAATTCCCTGGAGGGCCAGGACAGTTTGTTTACCTGCAGTGTCTGCAGGTTCGGTCAATCGCAGCTCCCACTGGCTGCGGTTCGCCGTTCCAGGAAAATGGGGAATGGCGGAAATGGTGGCCAGCACGGTGAACTGCGGCCAGTGGGAGCTGCGATTAGCCAAACCTGTGGACACTGCAGGTAAACAAACTGTCCCGGCCCACCAGCAGATTTCCCTGACGGGCCACGTGCCAAAGGTTGCCGATCCCTGGGATAGATAATAAGACAGAAAATACCATATTGCCTCTATATAAATCCATGGTATGCCCACATATTGAATACTGCATGCAGATGTGGTCACCCCATCTCAAAAAAGATATGTTAGTATTGGAAAAGGTTCAGAAAAGGGCAACAAAAATTATTAAGGATATGGAACAGCTTCCGTACGAGGAGAGATTAATAAGTCCGGGACTTTTCAGCTTGGAAAAGAGATGCCTAACAGTGGATATGATAGAGGTCTATAAAATCATGAGCGGTGTGGAGAAATTAAATAAGGAAGTGTTATTTACTCCTTCTCATAACACAAGAACTAGGGGTCACCAAATTAAATTAATAGGCAGCAGGTTTAAAACAAACAAAAGGAAGTATTTTTTCACTCAACGCACAGTCAACCTGTGGAACTCTTTGCCAGAGGACGTTGTGAAGGTCAAGACTATAACAGGGTTAAAAAAAAACTAGGTAAATTCATGGAGGATAGGTCCATCAATGGCTATTAACGAAGGTAGGTAGGGATGGTGTCCCTAGCCTCTGTTTGCCAGAAGTTGGTAATGCATGACAGGGAAAGGATCACTTGAAAATAACCTGTTCTTTTCATTCCCTCTGGGGCACCTGGCATTGGCCACTGTCGGAAGACAGAAATGTCTTTCAGTTCAGTACTATAGTCAGTTGTATGTTTCCACTGATGATATACTGAGGTAATGCATATTTGTATTTTTCCGTTATAAATTCAAGCAAATACAACAAGTCATGGTAGATTAGCATATCAATCCATTTATATTGACTCTGATGGTAATCTGGCCTACTGCTTCCATTATGATTAAATGCAACAGGTGATCGAAGCAAATGCATCTCTCTACAGCTAACTGTGTGTCCCTCTGACTGCAGTGAGTTTGGGGAAAGGGGAAAGGTATGTATTTATAATAAAGTAAGAGACCAGTTTTGAAACTTTGCCATACGATTTATACATCTCTTGTATCGTGGTGTTGTATCATTTTATCTTGAATCCACTAAGTATCACTACAAAGCAGAGATGTTGTTTGAAAGTTACTTTATTTTCCATATTTTATTATAGCCCAGCATATCTCACCACTTTAAAAAAAAATATATTCTACCAGATTATCTTTCCATTATTAATCTTGCAATTATATATATCCAAAACGTGCTAGATTCCTCACCAAAGGAGTCAGAATCCCTTCCTTGAGGAATTTAAAATCTAAAACAAAATAGACAAATAATGAGGAATGGAAGGGTACAAAGCATGTGACTAAATGAGCAGTGATGTTCAGAATATATCTAGTAAAACCATGGTTTTTGTTTGATCAGTCTGTCTCCCCATCACTTATGTCTGAACCTTTATGTTGTCTGAAACAAGGTTAGACCCTAAGGACAAGTCAGATGACAACTGGTGCATTTTCAGATAAAAGGAAGCTTTGGATAAGTGAAGTTGGGGTAACTGTGGTTGTACCAAAAATTTCAAAAATGTAAAAGTCTGTGAAATGCTATTAAATAAGAAAACAAAGATGAAAGAGGGATAGAACCAATTTTCCTCACTACTTATCTGTGTGCTTAATTTTTACTTCTCTGCATAGTTGTTCTTTCCCATGCTACTTTGTGAAATTAGCTACTAAAATGTAAGACATGATATATTATTAATGAACAAAAGGCAGGCCCAAGTTTGATTTAGGCCTGTCCCAATGCACCTTTTGATTGATGGCAGTGCCACAATTTTTCTTTAGCACTTTTGTGTTGGTGGTAAACCACTTGCAGTGTGGGGCCTTTCATTTTAATTACTCATGCTGTGCCTACACAGAGCTAATGTTCTTAGGACTGATAGCAACTGAAAAACAAAATAATGCCGCAGAGGCTACACTGTAGCTAAACAACATACTGTAGCAACTAGAAATTAGTGCCCTCACCTATCAAAACTTGTCAACCTGACCATTAAAGTATTTAGTTGTCTGTCATTGAAAACAGAAAATATTGCCTGGCCTATCTCATACACAAACCAACATCAAGTGCAATTAAGAAACACCTTTATCATTTATTGTTTCCAAATAACTTTATAGTCGGGTGTGTGTGTGTGAATCTCCACTGGTATAAAAAAAACAAAAGGCAAGATCCCCAGCTCGCAGAAATAATTGTATCTCTAATTGATTTCAATAGAGCTGCATGAGTTGATATAAGCTCAGGATCTGGCTCTGCATCTTTAAGCATTCAGTAAAATTCATTTCTCATTTGTTATTGTTTGAAAAGGAAAATTAGCATGCATTTTTGTGTGCACATATTTTACAGCATAAAATAACAGCATTTCTCTGCCAAAATGGTTGGTTAATTTCTGATTTAAGGATGATGAATATTTTCTGGCTCGGTCTTTTCCTGTGACTGTGTATATAGGCATTTATGTCAAAAGTTAGGAGGTACCTTTTTGTGCATTTATAAATCTAAATAAATCAAATAGGTTGAGGAAGAGCCTTTAGCAACTTACTACAAAACATGAATGGTGCCCTTAACCTCCAAGTAAAATGCAGTTAGCATTATACGTGACTGACATTTGAGGAAACAAAAACTTTCCCTACATATCCTATATCTATCCTAGAAGCAGTTAAAGCTCAGAAAAGCCAAGAGAAGCTGAGTCATTTGTGTAGGTTGAGGTTGGGGAGTATAGGAGAGTCATGGAGCAAATGTTTGGACAAACAGAAATCCAAAGTTCTATAAGGTTGTTCGCTGTGGAGCCCAACCCCCAGAACTGTTGCAGGCCACTCACCTTCCCAGACAGTGAGAGGCTTGTGCCTGTCCTTTCCTTGTATGCCTTTTAAAGGGGGTAAAGGAGGAATTAATAATTAATTGTGGGAACCAACGATGAAAGGTGCTATGAAAATTAAATGATTGCTCATAGCTTTATTCTGAAGCTCAAAAATACCTGTCTGTGAAAAGAGAAAGAAAAAGATGTGAGACAATTGGTCTGAGAAATGCATTCAGTATTTTTTAAATCTTTGTCTGAATTTGTGTCATCTGGAAAACTTTATGCCTGAATGGTGAGTATGGCTAATATTCAGGGCTTAAAAAGATTCTTGTATTTTCAAGCAAGCTCCTTTGTGCTTTTTCCCATGATGCCCCTCACACATAGGAGAAACTCCCTGGATACATTCATAAAGCATCCCCCATTCATAAAGCCTGTCATGCTTACTAGTATTGTCCCATTATTCACTTGTGTTCCCCTTTCTGTCGTATCCACCTTTTGTCTCCCGTCCTAAACTTAAATGCTAAGTTCTTTGGGGCATGAATCATCTTTTTGTTCTGTGTTTGTACACCACCTAGCATAATGGGGACCTGGTCAATGACTGGGGTTCCTATCACAATACAAATAATTATTTGATTAAAATATGGCAATAGGACACTGGGCCTTGAAGATACCATACTCTTGGGTAGATTCAAGGGCACATTCAGATAGACACTTCTGCGGCATTAGGGATAATCTTTGTGAACTGAAACCTTTAGCAACTTACTACAAAACCTGCCCCAAAATTCTGTGCACAACCAAAAACCTGATATGTGGTATACTTCCATAGCAGACTCAGAAAATGGTCCATGTGGTGGGATATACATCATCATCAGTGATCCCCACCCTGGAGAGCAAGGGGTTCAAGGACAGCTCTGTGTCCAGGTGGCCCCACCACACCTGCTTCACAAGCCTTCACAAGCTACAGGCTTAAAAATGGAAACAGAGCAGCGCAGAGAGAGTGGAAGGAAGGAGATGGCTGTTCTAACCAGGAAGTGCTAGCCAGGATCTCATTGCCTAAGACAGGGATCGGCAACCTTTGACACGCGGTTCGCCAGGGTAAGCTGGGTCGGGCAGATGCAGCAGGTAAACAAACTGGCTTGGCCCGCCAGGGGGCTTACCCTGGCAAGCTGTGTGCCAAAGGTTCCCGATCCCTGGCCTAAGACATGACAATGCAGACCTATGCAAACATACAAAGGTGAGGCGGATGACTGAATGTGCAGTTCAAAGACTAGATTGAAAATTCTGTGATTTACTCTGTGAAGTTTAAGGAGACTGGGGTCGGAAGTGATCTAGGAGGGTGTCTGCTTATTATGCCAAGATGCAGAGTGTAGCTGCCCACCATTGAGCCCTGACCTAGAGCCTGATAGAGAAGGTGGGCCCATTCTCCCCTGCTTACTCTGAGAGGACATTACTACACAGGAGCTTCACCTTGGATGAGAATCCTGTTGGAAAAGACCTTGACTGTTCCAAAGCCCCTGTGCTAAAGGGGAGGACTGGAAACCCTTGGGGCCGGAGTAATGATGGATAGGACTGTGTTTCCAATGGGGAGATGACCTGCCAACCCCTGCCTGGCACTTTTGACAGTTGTTCACCTTCTACAGTCCCACACAAAAGATCTGTAAACTCCCAAATCGGGGATGTGTTGTGAGATAACATGAGAGGACTCAGGGCAAGACCAAAATACCATACTACATATTTTACCCTAAAAAAACAGCATAATTTCATGACAGAAAACGGATAAATTACTCCTGATCTCAATAACATCAGTCTGCTGTCCACACAAACATGCATTCCACTGTCACAAAATATAAATGATTCACTGGATGTTTAGGGCAGGGCTGGATGCAAACAGTGTGTGGGACAGGGCAGGTAGCCTTCTCCTCAGACTGTAAAGTGTTCAAAAAGGGGGTTGCAATATTTTTAGAAATGATAGCTTCCTATTCCAAATTCTGTTAGGTATGTGGCAGTGCTCCTGTCTTCCCAATAACAGGCCTTATTCTCCACTTCCTCCCTCTTTTGCTGTCCTTTCATAGTGCACTCAAATCAGAATAGTAGCATTTTGCACAGGCATTAATGATTTCTGAAGGGTCAATGTAATAGAGAATCAGACCTATAATACCTACAGCATCTGCAATTACTACTAATATTTTCTTTGCACGTCATGTATGAACTTATATTCCTCATTCTTGTAATAGATGTTTGCAGCTTTTAATATTTTTAGCACATTTTTACAAGAAAGGTGGAGGCAGTACATATTGCCCATAGTGCTTAAATGGCACTAGTTGATGGAACTCTGTTCCTCTGAATTTTTTTTCTTCTGATTTTAATAAGGGTTACAGCATGATGGTTCTCATTTGCTTCATAAAATAATGTTCCATTGTCTTTTCTTTCCTTGCAGAAAGGATACAGTGCAGAATGTTGAAATGAATCTAGCTGACATTTGCTGCCTCTGCAGGGATAGCAGATTGTTTTCTTTGAAGAAATTTGGCTGGCATGAAACAAGTTTTAGGGAAGCTACAACTGGAAACTATTTTCTAGGTAATTCCTACCATGGGGCCATATCACACCATCTATTTTAAAGCAATAGCACCTATTGATTTCTCTAAGGAGCTTAGCTTAAAAATCAATGGCATGATATGGCCTGTGGATTCCATAGGCATATGAGAATCATGAAGATGTCATACATAGAGGTATAAGTGGCCATAAACAAAAGATTGTTTGAAGGAGAGTTTATCAGAGAATTGACTCTCTATTCTTCAGAGGAAGAAGGGTATGTGAAGAATTCCTAACATATGCAGCAACCTATGTGAAATAGCAACATAACTGTGGGAAATCAAGAAAAGAGAAGGCCAAGGGCTTATGCTCAATCTTGTGTGGGTCACTCCTCCTTTTCACGTCCCAAGCAAAATCACAATCTTTGCACTCACTTCAACTTTCTTGAGTGCGAGGCAGAGTGCCATCTCATTGCCTATGAAACTGATGGTACTTAAACTGTGGACTAGAGTTGGGTGGGCTGCTGAGCTGTACTCAGCTATCCACCATCTTGACTCAATGTTCCAAGTGTAACTGGTCAGTTAAGTGCATTTATGGAAGCTCTGTGTGACCACAGTGTATTGGAAACTCTGACACTCAGTTGTTAAGTTGTCAAAATGTCATATATATATTTTTTGCTATTCTCCAGCTCTACACATAGTCTGTCCACTACCCCGTTCGGTTTTCATCAGAGGTCAAAATGAGTAAGGCAATGGCTTTTTTTTTTTTTTAATAACTAATGGATGTAATAAGTGAAAAAGAAAGCAGTTCTAGCCAACCATAAACATTGCACAGATATATAAAGCCAATCAAAAGCAAGTAATATAAGTAATTTATTTATGCCATATGCCACTTTTGGAAAGGGGCATTTTCTATTCTTTAAGTAAATACTTAAAGAACCTGGTGCAGAGGGACAGCAGAGTATCAATTGTTTTGCTTCCACATCTCCAGAATAATTTGTAATTATTACTTTAAAATTAAAAAGTGTGAAGATGCTTTAATATTATCTCCTTTATTTATAATTCATTTCATTTTCTGCTTGCCTGAAGCATTATTAATTTGATAGGCATCTTTTAATTCTCAAGTAGCTTTTAGGAAAACCAGTTTTCTGCTGCTCTAAACAATGTACTATTTATTAATTTATGTGTGCTCCCACTTTACACAGTGTTAATACACTATGGGCCAGATTTGGTTTTTGGATGAGACACTGGAAAAAATGAGATCAGAATTTTGTTCTATGACCCACATTGACACTTTTTCTCATTCAAAGACACAAAACAAGAGGAGTGACTAAAATGACATAGAATCATAGAATCATAGAATATCAGAGTTGGAAGGGATCTCAAGAGGTCATCTAGTCCAACCCCCTGCTCAAAGCAGGACCAATTCCCAACTAAATCATCCCAGCCAGGGCTTTGTCAAGCCGGGCCTTAAAAACCTCCAAGGAAGGAGACTCCACCACCTCCCTAGGTAACGCATTCCAGTGTTTCACCACCCTCCTAGTGAAATAGTTTTTCCTGATATCCAACCTGGACCTCCCACACTGCAACTTGAGACCATTGCTCCTTGTTCTGTCATCTGCCACCACTGAGAACAGCTGAGCTCCATCCTCTTTGGAACCCCCCTTCAGGTAGTTGAAGGCTGCTATCAAATCCCCCCTCATTCTTCTCTTCTGGAGACTAAACAATCCCAGTTCCCTCAGCCTCTCCTCATAAGTCATGTGCTCCAGACCCCTAATCATTTTTGTTGTCCTCCACTGGACTCTTTCCAATTTTTCCACATCCTTCTTGTAGTGTGGGGACCAAAACTGGACACAGTATTCCAGATGAGGCCTCACCAATGTCGAATAAATGTGGCTTGTGGACTAGAATTACACTACACGATCATCTACTGGGGCTGTTGGCAGAGCAAAAAGCAACTTCTTTTGGAAAGCACAGGAATATTAATCCCAAATCCTGTGGATATCAACCTGTCCCACAATCTGCCAGCAGCAAAGGAAACATGTCTACCGGTACATCCCCTGCCATTCTTGCAGTTGCCAACCCCATGCAACCTACTCACTCATGCATGCTTAATAAAATGGGGTGGAAGAGGGCTTCCTCCATGACCACAGAGCTAGTGACAACCAACCCCTACAAACACAAGAGGTGGAGAAGGCTGCAGTCTTGGCCCAGTGGAGCAGAGACCCCCACCCAGGACTCTGAGGAGGAGGATAAGCCCCTGTTCTCAGGGGAGGTATCCCATTGCTGAATGGCTCAGTTCTTGGGCAGGAGCCATTCAGCAGCAGAATGGCCTCCCACATGGCTGGGGACGGACACCTCTTCCTTGCAACCTGGGCCAATGGACTCCGCTCTGCCCTCACAGGACTGCAGCCTTCTCCACTCCTTGTGTCTGCAGGGTTCAGGTGTTACCGGCCTCACAGCCATGCAGGGAGCCCTGTACAGCTCCACAATCATGGCCCCATTCATTCACTCACCAGTCAGGAGTGTGAGAGCCCTGTACAGCTCCACAATCATGGCCCCATTCATTCACTCACCAGTCAGGAGTGTGAGAGCCATCCCTGGACAGG
Organism: Trachemys scripta elegans; assembly: GCF_013100865.1. Taxonomy (NCBI): domain Eukaryota; kingdom Metazoa; phylum Chordata; order Testudines; family Emydidae; genus Trachemys; species Trachemys scripta. Next base: position 259,698,973 of record NC_048298.1, on the reverse strand, counting down.
AACTGTTTAGCAATATGACTAACAGGGGCTGCTAACAGGGAGTTTCGCAAGGGAGATCTCCAGGTGAAGGAGGAGCAATACAGCACCCTTTTGGGGTAAGTGACTGTCTGTAGTGTGTGTTTGTTTGTGTTTGAGGGTTACTTGCTGTGAGCTGAGCTTGTGTTTGTCAGTCTGTTTGTTTGTTTTGATTGTTTGAAGGACCGTGTGCTGTGGCTGGCAGTTGGAAGGTTTGAAAGCTAGAAGTCTCTGGTAAGTGGCTGAGCCTTTATCAGTGGGCGGGGCATTCATACAGGCCAGGGCTTTATAAAGCAGCGCACAAGCGACCAGGGAGCTTTGCGACCAGGGGCTGCTAACAGGGAGTTTCGCAAGGGAGTTTGGAAGGGGAGCAGGAAGGGGGCGAGGGTCCCTTGCCGGTTCCATCTGTTTTCTCTTGATTCCCCTTAATACCTATAAAGCAACTACATTCATAACTTTTCGCTTAAACAACCCTTTCAGCTGACAGGGGGCTGCAGACGGGAGTTTGTCAGAGGGAGGCTTACGATGGTTAGGAAGACCCGCAACACCTGTGCCAGCACTGCTACTGTCTCCTCCACCTGTGCCTGTAGCCAGACAGAGTGCCTAAGCATGGATGCCTCTACCCAGATCCTGGTGTGGTTTTGCAGAGACTGTAACTTGCAATTTCCACTTACTGATATCCAGGCTGGGGGGACCATCCAATGTGAGAGGTGCCTGCTGGTGGAATCTCTCAGGCAGCAGGTGGGAGAGCTACAGGAGGAGGTGGCTAGGTTGAGGAGCATCCGTATCCATGAGCAATTCCTCGACAGTGTCCATGTGGAGACAGCTGAGGTAGCTGTCCCAGTACACAGGACTGCTGATACACCACTGGTGGAGGAGGAGATGGCTCAGGGTGGACACTGGCAGCTGGTTACTTCTGGCAGCAGGCAGTGCTCCACCCTTGCTCCGAACCCTCCTGCCGTGGTTATAGGTAACCGTTATGCTCTTCTTGACACAGGAAAGAAGGAATCACTCCCTACAGTAAAGGAGGAGAAGCCTCGTACCCCTAAGGCTGGAAAGTCTGCTGCCACCACTGCAAATAGGAAACGTAGGGTAGTGGTGGTCGGAGACTCTCTGCTGAGGGGGACGGAGGCGCCCATCTGTCGCCCTGACATCTCATCTCGGGAGGTATGCTGCCTGCCGGGGGCCCGTATCCGAGACGTTACGGAGGCATTGTCGAGGATTATCCAGCCCTCTGACTACTACCCCATGCTACTCATCCATGTGGGCACAAATGATACTGCGCGGTGTGACACTGAGCGGATCAAGAGTGACTACAGGGCTCTGGGAGTACGGGTGAAGGAGTTTGGAGCGCAGGTGGTATTCTCTTCAATTCTTCCTGTCAAAGGTAGGGGCCCGGGCAGAGACAGATGCATCATGGAGGTGAATGCCTGGCTGCGAAGATGGTGTCGCCAGGAGGGCTTTGGCTTCCTAGACCACGGGATGCTATTCGAGGAAGGACTGCTAGGCAGAGATGGCGTTCACCTTTCGAGGAGAGGAAAGACCCTATTCGGACACAGACTGGCTAACCTAGTGAGGAGGGCTTTAAACTAGGTTCGACGGGGACAGGTGAGCAAAGCCCACAGGTAAGTGGGGAACATGGAGACCGGGGAGATGGGTCGGAAACGAGAGGGAGTGTGGGCTATATTGGCAGAGAGAAAGGAGAGTCAGGACAAAACCGGGAGGAAAGATCAAACCAGTATCTTAGATGCGTATATACAAATGCGAGAAGTATGGGGAATAAGCAGGAAGAACTGGAAGTGCTAATAAATAAATACAACTATGACATTGTTGGCATCACTGAAACTTGGTGGGATAATACACATGATTGGAATGTTGGTGTGGATGGGTACAGCTTGCTCAGGAAGGATAGACAGGGGAAAAAGGGAGGAGGTGTTGCCTTATATATTAAAAATGTACACACTTGGACTGAGGTAGAGATGGACATAGGAGACGGAAGTGTTGAGAGTCTCTGGGTTAGGCTTAAAGGGGCAAAAAACAAGGGAGATGTCCTGCTAGGAGTCTACTACAGGCCACCTAACCAGGTGGAAGAAGTGGATGAGGCTTTTTTCAAGCAACTAACAAAATCATCCAAAGCCCAAGATTTGGTGGTGATGGGGGACTTCAACTATCCGGATATATGTTGGGAGAATAACACAGCGGGGCACAGACTATCCAACAAATTCTTGGACTGCATTGGGGACAACTTTTTATTTCAGAAGGTTGAAAAAGCTACTAGGGGGGAAGCTGTTCTAGACTTGATTTTAACAAATAGGGAGGAACTCGTTGAGAATGTGAAAGTAGAAGGCAGCCTGGGTGAAAGTGATCATGAAATCATAGAGTTTGCAATTCTAAAGAAGGGTAGAAGGGAGAACAGCAAAATAGAGACAATGGATTTCAGGAAGGCAGATTTTGGGAAGCTCAGAGAGCTGATGGGTAAAGTCCCATGGGAATCAAGACTGAGGGGAAAAACAACTGAGGAGAGTTGGCAGTTTTTCAAAGGGACACTATTAAGGGCCCAAAAGCAAGCTATTCCGCTGGTTAGGAAAGATAGAAAATGTGGCAAAAGACCACCTTGGCTTAACCACGAGATCTTGCACGATCTAAAAAATAAAAAGGAGTCGTATAAAAAATGGAAACTAGGACAGATTACAAAGGATGAATATAGGCAAACAACACAGGAATGCAGGGGCAAGATTAGAAAGGCAAAGGCACAAAATGAGCTCAAACTAGCTACGGGAATAAAAGGAAACAAGAAGACTTTTTATCAATACATTAGAAGCAAGAGGAAGACCAAAGACAGGGTAGGTCCACTGCTTAGTGAAGAGGGAGAAACAGTAACAGGAAACTTGGAAATGGCAGAGATGCTTAATGACTTCTTTGTTTCGGTCTTCACCGAGAAGTCTGAAGGAATGCCTAACATAGTGAATGCTAATGGGAAGGGGGTAGGTTTAGCGGATAAAATAAAAAAAGAACAAGTTAAAAATCACTTAGAAAAGTTAGATGCCTGCAAGTCACCCGGGCCTGATGAAATGCATCCTAGAATACTCAAGGAGCTAATAGAGGAGGTATCTGAGCCTCTAGCTATTATCTTTGGAAAGTCATGGGAGATGGGAGAGATTCCAGAAGACTGGAAAAGGGCAAATATAGTGCCCATCTATAAAAAGGGAAATAAAAACAACCCAGGTAACTACAGACCAGTTAGTTTAACTTCTGTGCCAGGGAAGATAATGGAGCAAGTAATTAAGGAAATCATCTGCAAACACTTGGAAGGTGGTAAGGTGATAGGGAACAGCCAGCATGGATTTGTGAAGAACAAATCATGTCAAACCAATCTGATAGCTTTCTTTGATAGGATAACGAGCCTTGTGGATAAGGGTGAAGCGGTGGATGTGGTATACCTAGACTTTAGTAAGGCATTTGATACGGTCTCGCATGATATTCTTATCGATAAACTAGGCAAATACAAATTAGATGGGGCTACTATAAGGTGGGTGCATAACTGGCTGGATAACCGTACTCAGAGAGTTGTTATTAATGGTTCCCAATCCTGCTGGAAAGGCGTAACGAGTGGGGTTCCGCAGGGGTCTGTTTTGGGACCGGCTCTGTTCAATATCTTCATCAACGACTTAGATATTGGCATAGAAAGTACGCTTATTAAGTTTGCGGATGATACCAAACTGGGAGGGATTGCAACTACTTTGGAGGACAGGGTCATAATTCAAAATGATCTGGACAAATTGGAGAAATGGGCTGAGGTAAACAGGATGAAGTTTAACAAAGACAAATGCAAAGTGCTCCACTTAGGAAGGAAAAATCAATTTCACACATACAGAATGGGAAAAGACTGTCTAGGAAGGAGTACGGCAGAAAGGGATCTAGGGGTTATAGTGGACCACAAGCTAAATATGAGTCAACAGTGTGATGCTGTTGCAAAAAAAGCAAACATGATTCTGGGATGCATTAACAGGTGTGTTGTGAGCAAGACACGAGAAGTCATTCTTCCGCTCTACTCTGCTCTGGTTAGGCCTCAGCTGGAGTATTGTGTCCAGTTCTGCGCGCCGCATTTTAAAAAAGATGTGGAGAAATTGGAAAGGGTCCAAAGAAGAGCAACAAGAATGATTAAAGGTCTTGAGAACATGACCTATGAAGGAAGGCTGAAAGAACTGGGTTTGTTTAGTTTGGAAAAGAGAAGACTGAGAGGGGACATGATAGCAGTTTTCAGGTATCTAAAAGGGTGTCATAAGGAGGAGGGAGAGAACTTGTTCACCTTAGCCTCTAAGGATAGAACCAGAAACAATGGGTTTAAACTGCAGCAAGGGAGGTCTAGGTTGGACATTAGGAAAAAGTTCCTAACTGTCAGGGTGGTTAAACACTGGAATAAATTGCCTAGGGAGGTTGTGGAATCTCCATCTCTGGAGATATTTAAGAGTAGGTTAGATAAATGTCTATCAGGGATGGTCTAGACAGTATTTGGTCCTGCCATGCGGGCAGGGGACTGGACTCGATGACCTCTCGAGGTCCCTTCCAGTCCTATAATCTATGAATCTATGAATCTATGAATGACAAGACCAGGGGGTTGTCCTCCTCCTTGCTGTCCTGACTAAAGGCAGGGGCTCTGCTTTGTGGCACAAGGACTGCAGTCTTCCCTGCAGCTAGTGCCCTGGTGTCTTGGTCCCCTCAGTCATACAGGGACCCTGTGTATTCCCAGTGTGAGTTCTGGGAAAACCCTGCAGCCCTGCTGTCAGCATTGCCCTAACCCTAATCACAGCCCTACCGCCCCTGCTCCCCTTAATTTCCAGCAACAGTAACAATAAAAATTGTTAAAATTTGAAAAAAATTAAATACAAATCTATATTAAAGTAGTAATTATAAATAAAATGAAAATCAAATTCAGCCAACTTTGAACATAAACAAGAGAGAGAGGGAAGGGGTGGGAGGGGAAAGGGGTACAAATACAAGGAAAGTGAAAAATGTGATGGCAGCAAACAACATGGTAGGTCATGATTCTTCTCACCCCCCCCCCCTTTTTTATAAGGAAGGGATTAGCTAAATAGAAAAGCAAAGGGACAATGGACCTTGGAAGGAGAGGACAGAAGGGAATAGGAGAGAAAGGGGAACAGATGGAGTGAGGCTCAGTGAAGAGGGTGTTGGAGCAAAGAGCCAATCAACACAGGGGTGCAAATGTCCAGCAGCGTCAAAACTGTAAACACTCTCTCCCATCCCCAGTTGAGTTCACACACAACACTTATATGCAATATGTGAGAATACTACCCCATAGAGACCTATTCCTTCCTTAATGTCCCCAACTGGCTTTATGTAGGTTTCCTGTAATTTTAGTCCCCTTGTCACGATGCAGCACACTTGAGTAGATACCCTTATGTTTCTGTAGCTGCTATTTATAATTTTAGTCAAGCAGAAAAAAAAATCACTCCTAATACCATACATTATTTTCTGTAATTTCCGTGCCATTGTGAGCTGTATTTTTATTTATTTGTCCTTTTTGCTGTGACCTGCTTCTAGACATTTTTGATTCCTTATCTTGAGTCTTCAGCTGGTTTCCTTAATTTTCAGTCTGCTTGGTCTGGTTTAAGGACCTTCTATTTATGAGTCTTGAACTGCATGTTTTAACTCCAAATAGCTTTTTTCTTAAAAGCACTATTGTGTTTGCAGTCAAAGTCCCTCAAGCTGTCATCTCATCAGATTTCATATATTAGGCAAGAGCAAGCCAGGTCACTACTTGGAAGGGACTTTTACAGATGTATCAAGGAGAGGTATTTGATTTGGTACTCTCTGAACAGTATTGAACTGCCTATTATAAAGGATTAGGAGTTCTGGAAATGCTTGCTTTCAGATGAGACAAAAGAGGTCATGAATGGAGCTGTGTGAAATATTTGCAGTAACATATGAAAGTCATGAGCTTTCTTCTCAAATTTGTAATGTGCCCCAAAACTCACCTGAAGTGTTGCAAAGCAGGCCCAAATTCTGAGCTTCCACCACTTAAATGACTTCTCCTGAGAAGCTGCCAAACTCTGAAAATGTTTTGTAATTTAGAAAAAAACATTATTTCAAATCAAAACTGAAACCATAGAGCTTGTTTGTGAATTAAGCCAAATTCCTGTCTGCCAGTGCATTAAAACTTAGTTTTTTAAAATTCTATTTCACTCATGCTATTCATTTTCCCAGTGTACCTTAAAAGGATACTATGAAGACCAAAAGACCCAAAATATATATTACATGCATCACATTTTAGTGACACAGTTTTACAAGACCTTGGAGAATCATCTATTTCTCATCAAACAAAGTCAAAAAATATAAAAATGCAGGATATTCTGTTTCCAGACCCCTAAGTAGCAACTAGGGACTTAGATTATTTTAGGGCACTGGTTCTTAACTGGAGGTCAATGGCCCCCTGGGGGCTGTGAGCAGGTTTCATGGGGTCTGCCAAAATAAACGAGGCTTCAGCCCTGCATGGTGGGGCTTGGGCTCAGACTTCAACCCGGGCACTGTGTTTCAGGCTTCAGCCCTGGTGGCAGGATTCAAGCTTCAGCTCTAGGCAGTAGGGATTGGGGAGGGAGCACCACCTCCACCCCCTGACTCACCTCAGTGGACCATCCAGCCTGTGGTCAGTGTTAACATCTTTGTGCCAGTGCTGGCTCCACCCCCTAAAGACCGTCGCACACGCCTGTGGGGCCCACACCTTAATTTCTGCATTGGGTCCTAACAAGTCTAATGCTAGCCCTGCACGTTACGTAGCACTTTCTCCATTTACATAAGGTGTAAAGGAGCTGTTTCAGCGGGAGGAACACAAGTTACACAGCACAGAGAAAATCGTTATAAACACAAACAATAGATATCAGATATGGATAAATTTTTAATTTGACCATGAGCTTCAAAACAACAAAACCCACAGAGCAATGATACCAAACTTCCTTCAACAAGCTGAAGAACACTGAGGAGGTGGTGTGAGTAAGATACATAAAGCCGTTATTAACCTTGGAAAATTTAGGAAATACAAAGACAGTTACTTGAATTTCTGTTTTATTTGTTCTGGAAGTGGAGATATACCTCAACCGCTGTGTATAATTTGTGCACAAGTACTGTCCAATGAATGTTTGAAACCCTCCAAATTACAGAGACGTTTAATTACAAAACATGAAATCCATAAGGACAAGCAATATTCATTTTTTGAGAGAAAGGCCAAGGAACTGCATGGTACTAAAGTAGTCATGAAATCCACAACTATTGCGGATAAAAAGCTTGTAAGGTCATCCTACATAGTGGCACAGAAAACTGCTAAATCCAAAAAAAAAATGCATACAGAGGCTGAGACTTTAATAATGCCATGTGCTATTGAAATTGCAAAGGAAACGTTTGGAGAGGAGAAGGCCAAGGTACTGGCAAAAATACTATTGTCAAATGATGTATCACTTCTATGTAAGAAGATATAGTTTCACAGTGTATTGATGGGCTGTGTGACAATGATTTTGCTGTACAACTAGATCCCATTTACTTGCCTATGTGAGGTATGTGGAATAAGGAAATAAAGGAAGACTTTGCTTTGCAAAGATCTCAAGACGACAACAAAGTCAGATGACATGTTCAAACTGTTAGATCAGAGGGTCTCAAACTGGGGGAGGGCACGAAAAGCTTTTGTTAAAAAAAAAAACCCTTGCTAAGCATATTCAGACCTGGGGGACTGGAAAGAGGTGGCTGCTGGCTAGCCGCCCAGATCTGAAGGCAGCGCTGCTGCCAGCAGCAGTGGAGAAGTAAGGGTGGCAATACCAAGGCATTGTACCCTTACTTCTCCAGACTCCACTGCTGCTGGTGGTGACACACTGGCTTTGAGCTGGTCAGCCAGCCAGCAGTCCCCACTCCCTGCTCTGCTTCAGAGCTGGGTGGCCAGAGATCAGCGGCTATTTGGCTGGGTGCCCAAGGTGGGGAGTAAACTACTAAAGACACAAAGAAAAGGGGTTCAATCAAATACGTTTGAGAACGACTGTTAGATGATTTTATGATTTCAGCAGAAATCACCTGGACTAATTGCATCAGGGTCTGCACTGTTGGAGCTGCAGCATTCTGGTGTTGTGCAAAAAGTAAAAGTCATTGCACCTTGAGCTATTTGATACACTGCTTTTTACACCGAGAGGTGCTTGCTGTGAAACATATTGAACACAGCAGTAACAGTCGTTAATTTTATTAAATCCAGAGCAGCAATCTCTAGTTATTTTGCTGCACTTTGTGAGGAAGTGGGTGCAGAGCACCATTCCTTGCTCATGCTTATCCATATATTTAATCTCAAGGAATAGTCATATACATTCTTAGCTGACAAGAAACCCACATTTGTTGAATGTTGTTGGGGGGGAGGGATAGCTCAGTGGTTTGAGCATTGGCCTGCTAAACCCAGGGTTGTGAGTTCAATCCTTGAGGGGGCCACTTGGGGATCTGGGGCAAAATCAGTACTTGGTCCTGCTAGTGAAGGCAGGGGGCTGGACTCGATGACCTTTCAAGGTCCCTTCCAGTTCTAGGAGATGGGATATCTCCATTAATTTATAATTTAAGTGCTGAAAGATGACGTGTGACTGGCAAAACTGGGTTACCTCACAGACATAATCAGTGAAATGAATAAGCTGAATAAAACTATGCAAGATGGGAGCACTAATTGTGTTACCCAGCATGAAATAATTGAGGCATTCAAAAGAAAACTACAATACCAGAAAGTTTGTGTCTGTGGGGGCACTACTGATACGTTTGAGTTCTTACATTCTTCCATTCAGGACCGAAACATTGACTTTGACGTAATTAAACCTCAGCTAGCAGCACATCTGTCTGGTCTGCTTAAGTAAGAACACTGAAGCTAAACTTCCATCCACTGTCCCATCGAAAATGTTAGAAGAGTTCATTGACATTTCATCAGACAGCTTCCTTAGAACCAGGTTTAATGAAATGCCACTGGAGACATTTTGATGTGAATGTTCCGATGAATACATCACTGCTTCTTTTGCAACTCTGATCCCATTTAGTATCACCTACTTAAGTGAAGCCGAATTTTCAGCCATGACATCCATGAAAACAAAGTACCAAATCAGGATGAACATTGACCCTGAGATGGGTGTATGCTTGCCAAAGATACCCCCATGTTTGACAGAATTGTTGATCAGCACCAGCAACAAGTTTCCTACTGAGTACGGTAGGTAAAACAAAAATAATATTAAGATATTTATTTTTGTACCTATATCATTATTTTATTTTGTATAATATATATGCATGTGTTTAACTGTATGACTATCTATTTAAAACAGCTTTTAATCTACTGGATATGCAGAAAACTAGTTGTGGCACAGGTGAGCTGTGGAGTTTTTATAGCATGGTGGAAGGGGAGGGGAGCTCAGAAAGAAAAAGGTTGAAAACCCCTGCTTTAGGGCATGATGCAACTCCCATTAAATTCAATGGTAAGATTTCCATAGATCCTTTATGAACATGCACTCTGTTATTCTATGATGTGCTCTGCAGTACTTCTCTGTTCCACACTTGTGAGCAATCAGGGTATTGACAGCTAGAAGACTTGATCTTGGAGAGCAAGTCACTCCCAAATTTCAGTATCCTGCCTGTTATCATTTATAGAGCAGTCACAAAGCTTGTGACCATAAGCCATAGCACAGCAGTATCTCTTTAAGTGGCTGTCTATTTTTAATGCTACTTCTTACACGTTTTTGTGTGTGTCACAGTGGGCCCATTATATTATTTCCAATTCAATTTCTGATTTCTTTTTAGAAATCTGTTTCTATTCTAGGAAAACTGTTGTAGAATAAATTTTGGTATAGAAGCCAGAAAGTCCTGCCAGGGCCGGCTCTGGCTTTTTTGCCGCCCCAGGCAAAAAATAAAATAAAAAATAAAAACCTGTGGGGCGGCCAGAGCCAGGGTTCAGGGGGACTCCCTGCTCTGCAGACGGGCCCCGAGCAGCGGAGTGCGCACCCTGGCTAGCAGGGGGGAGGGGGAAGGAGCGGGAGAGAGAGAGAGAGAGAAGGGGGGTGGCAAGGGCTTCCTTCAGCGGGGCGCTCGCCACGTGGCCCCTCCTGCTGTGCCACCTGCCAGGAGGGTTCCGCGCCGCTCCGGGCAGCAGGGAGGGAAGAACGCGGGCTGCCCTGCCAGGCTTGCTGCAGACCTGGCACCAGCTGGGACAGACTATAGGGTGGCCGGAGCGGTGAAACAAAAAAGAAAAAAAACTGTGGGGCAGCCAAAGCGGCGATGCAAAAAAAAAAAAAAACCCTGCAGTACAGCATATATTCAGTCAACAATGTTATAGTCAACTCACATTTCCAAGAAAACTCTAAAGATGTACAGCGTCCTAAATATGGATTAATATAAATTGCAGCTACATAGTGTAATATGTACATTGATACTTAAAGATATTTTACTATCTCAGTTAGAAAATTGGCTATCTAGATATCAAGTTATAGTATAGAGATCTTTAAGAACTTCAGGACAGAATTTAGTTGTTTCAAATGTACTGTCGCTGTAAGATATGGTATAAAGAGCTAGATAAACATCTTTCAGTAAACAATACTAAGAAGGAATCTCTGGTGATAGATAAGTAAATTTGGACTCAAAGATTTGAGCAATAATTTCTAATTATCTGTCTGCAAGTCCCTTTCCCAGACAGCCATTGACGCTGCTACAGTATTTTGGGAGACTTCAGCCAAGGGGTCGGTCTTTCATTCTTTTTTCAAAGGATTACACTGCTCTACAGCCAAAATGCTTCAGAAATAAATGTAGTCAAACTTTACTAATTCTGGGTCACTGAGAATGAAAATGATGCTTAAAATTATTGATTGGTTCTAGTTTTCAAGATATGCTATTGGGTCAATATATACGACCCTTGACTTGGGAATGGCGGAGGATAAGTGAGTTATAAAGGGAAGGGATCTCAATTTAAAGCAGAAATAACTAAAATACATCTTTGACTGGATCTATGAATAAATCTATGACTGGGTTTGGACAGTACTTGCTTTTTAGGCAAAACAATGAATGATGCAATCTGAAGCTGGTATTGCGTCATACATGATATGAATTGCATCATGTTATTCCTAGAAGTCATGAATGATGCAATCATAACGAAGCTTACATCACTCTACTGAACAAATTGCCCTATATCAGCTCTAGAAATCAAAAAAATGTCATGTTCTCTTATTTGTCAGAGTTTGATTTTGCAAAGGGACACATTTCTGTTTAGCCAAAGTGAGCAGAGATGCCTCGTACTTGTGTGAACAGTACAGATAACTTCTGTTATGTTTGTGGTGAAGTGACTTTTGCATCACAAAAGCGCAGTATAACCACTATGGTTAAGAAAGCCTATCACCTTTATTTTGGCTGCAAAATTGGAGATCAGGACAAGAGGTGGGCCCCATACATATGCTGCAACACTTGTGCAACAAATCTTCTCCAGTGGTTGAACAGGAAAAGGAAATCTATGCCTTTTGCAGTGCCAATGCTTTGGAGAGAGCCAACAGATCATACCAGCAATTGTTACTTCTGCATGGTGCCTCCAGTTGGGAAAGGTGTGTCAAAGAAGAAAAACTGTGCATTATCCAAACATTCCATCAGCTATATGCCCAGTACCCCACGGAGAAGGACTGCTGGTTCCTTATGCACCAGAATCATTCTCACTTGAGTCAGACGAGGAAGAGGAAGAGGATGAAACTTCTGGTCCTGAACCGTCAATGTCACAGGACCCACATTTTCTCCCATCCTCCTCCTCTGAATCACACCTCATAGCACAAGGTGAACTGAATGACCTTGTCAGGGATTTGGAACTACCCAAAAGTAAGGCAGAGCTGTTGGGCTCCAGACTACAGCAGTGGAATCTCCTGGCAGGTGATGTTAAGGTTTCCATGTTCCGTGACCGTCAAAAGGATCTTGTCCCATTCTTCTTCATGGAAGGTGATCTTGTAGCCTGCAACAACATCGATGGTGTGATGGCAGCCCTCAACATCATTTATGATCCAGATGAGTGGAGACAGTTCATTGATTTATTGAAGACAAGTCTTAAAGCTGTTTTACTGCATAATGGCAATGTTTTGCCATCAATTCCAGTTGGTCATGCAGTTCATATGAAGGAAACCTATGACAACATGAAACAACTTTTGAGGTGCATAAACTATGACCAATATCAGTGGCAGCTTTGTGGTGATTTGAAGGTTGTTGCTCTCTTGCTTGGTCTGCAGACTGGATACACAAAGTACTGCTGTTTTCTCTGCAAATGGGATAGTCGTGCAAGAGATTCCCACTACATCAAGAAAGACTGGCCACTCCGACAGTCATTGGAGCCTGGGAGGAAAAGTGTTCAGCATTCACCATTTGTTGAATCAAGGAAGATTTTGTTACCACCCTTACACATCAAGCTGGGTCTGATGAAGAACTTTGTCAAGGCCATTGACAAAACACAAGCAGCTTTCAAGTACCTCCGTGGAAAATTTCCAAGGTTAAGTGAAGCTAAGATAAAGGAAGGTGTCTTTGTTGGTCCTCAGATTCGTGAACTTCTTCGAGATGATGCATTTGACCATGCACTGCATGGCAAGGAAAAGACGGCATGGAAAGCCTTCCAGTTAGTGGCAATAAATTTTCTCGGAAACAACAAGGCAGACAACTACAGGTTGTTGGTGGAAAACCTCTTCAAGGCATACAAAAGCCTTGGTTGCAACATGTCACTAAAGATACATTTTTGCACTCTCATCTAGATTTTTTTCCACCGAACTGCGGAGCAGTGAGCGACGAGCACGGCGAGCGATTTCACCAGGACATTGCAGCAATGGAAAAACGCTATCAGGGCAAATGGAGCCCATCAATGCTTGCAGACTATTGCTGGACAGTGACAAGAGATGCTCCAGTTAATGAATACAAGAGACAAGCCAAGAAGCGCCGAGTAGACACTGAATAGGACTAAACTATGTACAGAATATTTTTTGCCTTTTGTTTCATAATAAATTTTATTTATATAACCCTTTTGCTGATTTTTAAAATGTTACATAGACAGGACAGGTGAAATATTATCATGTAAAGCAACCATAAAAAACATGAAAAGACCTAGGTTTACAATTTATCATTAAAACTCTACTATCTACACAATATACATAGACATAAAATGTAAAATCTTAAATGTCTTAGAAACAGTAACCAATCAGTTGTTTTAATTGTCATATTTGAATTCAGCACATGAAAATACATAATAATAGCACGTTTTATCTCTGAAGCAGACATTTCTCAAAAATTGTTGATCAGTGTTATTGGGGAGACTGTGAATTTGCATCTGATTTTAGCTTGTCTCTGGTGATAAGTATCTGAACATTAGGCTTAGTTTAGTGACAGATGGTTAACAATTGACAAGATATGGTAGAGGATAGATGATTAGTGGAATCCTTGCACTCTTTCCTCAGGTCAGGTTTCATCATTATTCACCGTGGTGTGCAGAACAGCATCTTTACTCCTCCAGGCTGTTTTGGGAGGTTTGCCTTCTCTCTCTGGTTACCAAGGTGTATACAGTATTAGGTTCTGTCTTCTTCAGGAATCAGCCAACAAACTCCTTCTCTATTATTTATAACTTCCCTTTGACTCAGGAGTTTCCTGTCAGATAAGTTTGCAATATCCCTCTGTCACTGAAGTAGTAGAATATCAGTTTCTAGGGTTCCTTAGACAGAAACTATAGAAAATCCTTAATGATCTCTATAAATCACAGGTGTAATCTCGTCAATAGCAACTGCAGAAATCGTAGCGCTAGCTAAGCCCTTTTGGTGCAGAGACAGGACTTAAGGGCCATGTTTACTGAGCAACCTCCCCCTTCCATTATCATCATCACCAGCTCTGATGATGGCAGAAGTTCTGGATAGTATGAACTGTTTGTGTGGATTGGAGACTGACTGTTGCATGAAAAAGAATGAGTAGGATGTTAGATAACAGGCAGGTCCCAGTGACACCTTCTCAGCTCTGGACAGTAATGATATCAGATGTGTTGAACATCTGGGTTCAGCCCCACTGATATCTACGGTATTGGTAGGAGTAGGAAACCATGCAAATTTATATGATCTCCTCTTTAATAGACTCCCTGATACTCACATCAGTTCCTTTCCTATGAAGTGCAGCTGCCAAGAACATCTGCTTTTCCTATCATTCTCTCCAGTTTTCCTCTTCTTTTAATCCTTCCACTGGCTCTTCTGCTTGAATCACATCAAGCTGATTCTCGTCTTCACCTTTAAGACGTTTAACTATTCTGCCTGACATTGCTTACCAGCTAGGGTGACCAGATGTCCCAATTTTATAAGGACAGTCCCAATATTAGGGGCTTTGTCTTATATAGGTGTCTATTAGCACCCCACCCCTTGTTCTGATTTTTCGTACTTACTATGTAGTCACCCTGTTACTATGTCTTACTATGTCACCCTGACATTCTGCTAACAGTACCAGCCTTGGTCAAGTACTTAATCTGTTTCTCCTGCAAGCATCTTTACACTTTCTTCCACACTGCCACTTAAATAGAAAATGTGCTGTCTAACTATTCCTCTATGGTCACTACTATCTCTTCCTTCAAATCCTTTCTTGAGACTCATTTCAATTGTGATGCCTGCAGGAAATTGCCATTTATTAATGGCAATGTAGAGGGTTAAGAGAGATTAGATAAATTGCAGCAATTACTACATATACATATAAATTGTTGTTATTATTACCTTTGTCCTCCTTCTCTCTATTGTTTGATATGCTTTCTTGTTAAATATTGTCTTAAATTAGATAGCAATTGCTACAGGTCATGGACCATGTTGTCTTTTCTATTTAGTCACTGCTAGCACAATGGCTTCTCACTTGTTTCCTTGGACACCAAGGCTGCATAAACTAAAACAATAAGTCTCTAATTAATTGCTTTCTAAGAGTGTATGATACAATATTGATTGTGTTTTGGAGTTTTATTCAGTCTTTTAACTCTTGACTTTTAATTTTACCTTTCCACTTTATCCTCTAGGAAGTCTAGGGTCACAATATCACAATTGCCAAAGCATATATACTATTTTGATTTCTTCTCTGCATGACTGTGGCAATTAGAACTTATCCAAAATCCATTGCCATTAATAGGAACCTTTCCATTGTTTTTCAATAGGCTTTGGTTCTGGACCTAAAATCTGGCTAAAATTCTTCATGAAATTGCTGTGGGGAAAAATATATATATGTAGTACTGTGATATTCATGAATGTTTTTGAAGTATGAGCTACATTTCAACAAATTGAAACCAATTCTACAAACTAGTAATTGTTTTCTTTATTTCACCATTTCATTTTTATCTGCTGTGAAATTTCTATTAATTTTTTCAGTTATCTGTGTTTAAATGTAATTCTATTGCAAGGCAAACCACACTGTTTAGGAATCTAAACTAAGGCCTTAAAGGCAAAGGGAAAGCTGTTACAGAAGACAGAACTGAAACAAAAGTGAATACGCTTGCAGTACTTATAGAACAGCAGATAGTATGATAAATGACCATTTATTATATTTTTAAACACTGCTACAACAGCACATACTAATATTTTAATCATCATAAAAGTGAGCCAATAAAATTGCAGAAGGACAATCTGACCTTAAGCAGGTTTATGTAAACTAATTTCACTACATTCAGTAGCTTTTTCTCTGTGTCTTGCGAGCATTTATATAAATAATTATTATTTTCTCTGTTGCACGTTTTTTGACCCCATGGCTAGTCAACGTTAGGGGCTCTAGGGAGGTTCCAGTTGGGAGTAGAAACTGATGTTGATGCAGTCTTGTTTATTTACGAGGAATATACAAAATCCTGCTTGCTGAATGCATGAGGAACCAAGAACAAATGGAGCAGTTTCTCAGCTTACAGACCCAAGCCTCTTAAACAGCTTAAATATCCAACTGACATAAAAACTCTCTCTAGTTTTTTCCAGGGTCAAACTGTGCTTACCAGCTACTAGTTGTCTTCTTTTTCTTTTTGCCTCTGCCTCTATCTCTTTGTCTTTCCTCAGTTTCTCTGTATACTTCACACACACACACACTCCCACCTCTCAGCAAAAAAAAACAAACAAAAACCTTCTGCCCACAGAATCCAAACTCCATGGCAATTCACAACCTTTTGTCTTGGGAGGGGGCTTCTGAATAACTCATCCTCCTAGTTATGTTAACTGAAGGGTGCATTCACAATCCATCTCAAAGAAGTTTGTGGTTCATGCAGTGACCAATACCACTCAGCATAACAATACAGTAATGAGGAGACTGGCCAAAGTGATTGAGAGCTAGAGTTCATGTGGTCATGCTCACCTCCATCACTTTGGCAAGTATGCCTCAAATGAGGTTGATCTATTATACAAAAGCTCAGATCTGTGTAATCTGAAGACAGTTTTATGACTAGAAAAGGGGCAAGGCAGTGCCAGATTTTGTGTGTCCCCTGTTGCAGCTGGTCCTTGTCAAGAATAAGAAAGCTAGGCAGCCCATAAGGATTTCTGATCCAATGATTGCTTCAGAGAAGGGCCCAATCAACCAACATATCGAGGGTACACTTTTAAACTGGCCTAGTCTGCAGTTCAAATGGACATTAGCACAATTGTCTCCAAGGATCCTATGGTGTAATTCCAATTCACTGCAGTGAGGCCACAGTTGCCGACTTTCCAAAGTGCCAGGGGACTCAACCCCCAGCTCTACCCCAGGCTCCACCCCAACTCCACTCCTTCCGCCATGGCCCCACCTCTTCCCGCCCCCACTTCACCCTCACCCTGCCTAGTTCTGCCCCATCCCCCGAGTGCGTTGCATCCTTGCTCCTTCCTCCCTCCTCCCCTAACCTCCTGCATGCTGCAAAACAGCTGATTCTGTTTGGTGGGAAGGAAGGGAGGCACCATGCAGGGCCTGATGGCAGGAGGGGGAGGTGCTGATAGGAAGGCTGCCAGTGGGTGCTCAGCACCCACCATTTTTTCCCTGTGGTTGCTCCATCCCCCGAGCATCCACAGAATCGGTGACTATGAGTGAAGCCACATCCTACACTACACAATAAGAGATGGGCAATATGCAGAGAATCTAGAAATCCAGAGACTGAGGGGGCCCTGCAAAATAGGATGGACAGCAGGCCATCCTTCAAAATCTGGCACTGCCTTGCCTATCCTGCTTGTCCTCTTCTAGTCATAAAACTGTCTACGGATTACACGGATCTGAGCCTTTGTATAATAGATCAACCTCATTTCAGGTCATAGTTGTAATTGGGTAGCCTAAGGATTCTCACTTAGGGTATGTCTACACTGCAATTAAACACCTATGGCTCGCCTGTGTCAACTGATTCAGGATCATGGGGCTCAGGTTATGGGTCTGTTAATTGTGATGTAGACATTGAGGCTCAGGTTGGAGCCCAGGCTCTGGGAGGGGAGGGTCTAATCCTTGGGCTACATGGTGGCAAAAGTGGGCATTATGCCTTACAGAGAGAAATTAAAGAAGTTCTGTCAAATAAGAATAAAATGAGAAGATTAAGATAAGATTTGGTCAGTTTATAAGTATCTCCAAGGGAGGAGGATTTCTGATAGCAAAGGGCTTTTTAGTCTAGTAGACAAAGACATAATGAGTTCCAGTGGCTAGAAGCTAAAATAATACAATATCAGACTAGAAATAAGGCACACATTTTTTTTTTTTTTTTACAGGAAGGGCAATTAACTATTGGAACAAATTAAACTAGAGACGTGGTGATTTGCCATCAGTTGAAGCCTGTCAATCTAGTCTACCAGCTTCTAAAATATATGGTCTATCTTAACTAGACGTTATGATCTTGATGTCGAAATCACTTGGTAAAAGGCAGAACTGTTCAATAAATATTACTGTTTTGTATCTGGGAAAAAAAACAGATGATGTAGTCATATCATATGATGATAACACTCCATTCCACTAGTATCATGGGAATGATACTATAGCTACTAAATTTTTAAATCGTCAAGTCCAGCTAACTTGCACCCAATAGTTTTAAAAGACATGGTTGAGGAGCTCACCGGACCATTAATGTTGATTTTCAATAACTCTTGGGACACTTCGGAAGTTCCACTAGACTGGAAGAAAACTAATGTGCCAATATTTAGAAAGGATAAATGGGATGGCTCAGGTAATTATAGGCTTGTCAGCCTGACATTGATGCCAGACAAGATACTGAGGCTGCTGATACAAGACTTGATTAATAAAGAATTAGAGGAATATAGCCAATGAATATGGGTTTATGGAACACAGACCCTTTCAGACTAACTTTTCTTTATGAAATGACAAGTTTGGTTGATAAAGGCAATGATGCTGGACTAATATACTTAGACTTCTGTAAGGTACCACATGGCATCTTGATTAAAAAGCTAGAATGATATAAAATTAACATGGCACACATTAAATGGATTAGAAGCTGGCTAACTGATAGGTCTCAACATTTCACTGTAAACAGGAAATCATTGCCCAACTGGTTTGTTTCTAGTGGGACCCTTCAGGCATCTGTTTTTGGCCATATGCCATTTAACAGTTTTATCAATGACATGGAAGAAAACCTAAAATCATTACTGATAAACTTTGCAGATGACACATACATTGGAGGAGTGATAAATAATGAAGAGGAAAGGTCACTAATACAGAGTGGGTGTTGGGTAAACTGAGTGCAAGCAAACAATATGCATTTTAATATGGCTAAATGTATACATTTAGAAACAAAAATTGTAGGCCATGCTTACAGGATGGGGGGTGGGGGAGGGGACTCTATCCTGGGAAGATTTGGAGTCTTGGTACATAATCAGCTGAACATAAATTCACAGTGTGACACTGTGGCTACAAAGGCAAATGAAATCCTTGGCTACATAAATAGGGTAATTTCAAGGAGGAATAGAGAGGTGATGGATTCTCCATGGCTGGCAATTTTGAAATCAAAATAGTTCCTCCCCACACACAAAAAAAAGATATGCTTTAGGAATTATTTTGGGGAAGTTCTATAACCTGTTATTGCCACAGTTGTCACTGGGATATTATTCAGTTACCTGTGGGAGGGCAGTTGGTCAATGATATAATCTCTCTATAATCTCAGAACACATGCTAGGAATTTATACAGTTTGCTAGAAGCTGAATGGTATGTGACCCCTTGCCTTTCTTTTATCATAACTGATCATTAGCTTTCTCAATTTATTTTACAATTGGCTACTTTATTAATATTAATAGTGACAATTGCTTATTTACCATTCAGGTTATTATAATGCACTAAAACAACTGATTACACTGCAGCAGCTCTTGGTTAATAGCCAAAGCTATTAAATCAGATTCCCCATTCTATCCTTTATATTCCAGGGGCTAGATCCCACAACAGTCTGTTTTGAGAAATGCTTATTTTTTCATACCAATTAAATTTAACCACCGCAATTCCAAAAGCACATTAATGCTGATGGGAACAAAGCATCCAGAAATAATCCATTATTAATCATATATATGTGAAACACAATCTTGCTTTGGGAATATCAAGGAATTACTTATACAGACTGCTGAAATTACAGTAATACCTTAGTATTAATGTATATGCTTTAGTCTCTCAGAAGACTGCAGTAAGTGTCTGAAGTGAAGTGTTTAATTGGATACAACATTCATTACTTATTAAATGTTAAAGGGTTTATTTTAAAGAATATGCTAACTGTAGTACACACCACTTCCAGTAAAACTCTTCCAAGTCAATTCTTTTGCATGAAAAATATTTTTCATTTCCTGGTGCATTAAAAAATCTCCAAAACATAGCCTACAGGACATGGCTGCTAGCCAAGCAAAGGATTTAACAGAAAGCACACAATTTATTTAAAGTCTCTCTAGGTTTAAAGTAAATCCATAAATGCACCCTAATGTTTGTCTCTCTCTATAGGACATTTGTCAATGTCGTCTCAAGACTGGAATAGCAGACTAAACAAGCCCAGTTCCCTCAGCCTCTCCTCGTATGCCATGTGCTCGAGCCCCCTGATAATTTCCATTGCCCTCCGCTGGACTCTCTCCAATTTGTCCACATCCTTTCTGTATTGGCGGGCCCAAAACTGTATGCAATACTCCAGATGTGGCCTAACCAGTGCCGAATAAAGGGGAATAATCACTTCCCTCGATCTGCTGGCAACGCTCCTACTAATGCAGCCCAATATGCCGTTAGCCTTCTCGGCAACAAGGGCACACTGCTGACTCATATCCAGCTTCTCATCCACTGTAATCCCCAGGTCCTTTTCTGCAGAACTGCTGCTTAGCCAGTCAGTCCCCAGCCGGTGCATGCGATTCTTCCATCCTAAGTGCAGGACTCTGCACTTGTCCTTGTTGAACCTCATCAGATTTCTTTTGGCCCAATCCTCCAATTTGTCTAGCTAGCATGCCAAAAACAGCAGTTTAACCACAGCTGCACAGGTAGTGAGACCAGCTATTGCCTCAACTATGTACCAATGGCTTCAGTTGGTATTGTACTCAGGGCAGCTAGCCTCTCCTGCCACCCGTGCAGTTACAAATAATCCAAGTTAATACAGATATGTCTACCCAAGCTGGAATTACATCTCCAACTCCAACGTAGACATACCCTTAGTCAGCCTGTGAAGAGAAGAGGGTTAGAAGGGCATAATATGTTCAGGCCATTTCTGAAGAACAGCAGAAGCACATGCAAAGTCCCTCCGGGTTAGTCCTTATTCTCCCCTACATTCTTGAATGTTTTGGACTATTGCTATAGAATTTTGTATTGTGTTTTTTGGAGTGGGGGTGGGTAGAGGAGGATAAAGGGTGTCACACAGGGTTGAAGGAATTAAATGCAATTAATGAAACACAATTTTAGTAGCAAATCACATATAATTCCCTAGGGCCCTGATGTCATCTCTCACTGAAGTTAGGACTAGTGCTTTCCTACATAGATTACATAGATTAATCCCACCACTGGCCAAGGAAACTCTTAGATTTGGATCTGTTGATTTTGAAGGAATATATTTCATTGGTAATCTAGTCTTTATCATCCTGCACCCCTTCCCCTTTCTCTGGCTAACATTGCAAGGGATTCAGCCCACAGGAGACAGTGATCCTGAGTGGTTCTAGAGATTCTGCAACCAGTATGTGCTGTTCTCCCCACTCCCACAATCACCCTTTTGGGCTAATCTGTGGTGAGGGAGCATGCACAAGTTACTACACTGTCAGCACTAACTCTCACTGGGACTTTCTGAGAGGGAGTTTAGGAGGGAACAGTAATAATTTTATTTAGCACCTAGAGCTCTACCTGTACAAAATGATTTACAAGCATTAACAAATGTTCTCAGCACCATTGTGGATAGATTGGAAGGTAAACATAATTATTCCATGACATGCATCCGAAGAAATAGGTATTCACCCACGAAAGCTCATGCTCCTATATGTCTGTTAGTCTATAAGGTGCCACAGGACTCTTTGCTGCTTTTACAGATCCAGACTTACACGGCTACCCCTTTGATACATAATAATTCCAATGTATAGACAAGGACACTGAGGCAAAGAGAAATTAAATGACTTGCCCCAGACTACACAGCGCGTCAGTGGTATATCAGGGACTGTATCCCAAGGGACTGATTTTCAGACGTGCTGAGCATCCACGGCTTCAGTGAAAGTCCTGTCTCCCAGTGTAGCTGAAAGCACATCTTCCTTCCCACCGCCCATCCCCACCACTACTGTATCTTCCAACTACCATCTTCCCCCTCCGAAGTGTGGAGAAGAACCTCACAGAACATTCAAAAAGGGATCATGTCACATAGCTGTTATTCCCCACTTTTGCAGTGCCCCATTCATCCCCTGGGTTCTGCTACTTGCTGATTGTGGAAGCGGAGGGTAGCTTTGGAGAGGAGAAGAAAAAAAAAGTTAGTGACATAGCTCTGGTAAAAAGACAAGTATTTTCTCTGTGTATTACAGCATGGTAGAAACTGCCATCATTTGAGTGATGTGGATGTGACCACATCTGATGCCAGTCTGACATCTTAAAAGAACCCTCACCTGTCAGCAGCATCAGGGATAGCAGTAATGGCACAACTAACAGTGTAGAAAAGCTAATTGAAAAATTAGTTTTGAGAAATGATGTGTCATATGCAGAGCTTCCCAGTAAGTGTTTATTTGAACAAATTCCTATTCCAATGTGAATACCTCAGAGAAGGTTATTTAGCTCCTCAGGCATCCTTACATCCTCCATCCAGATCTTCCCTACTTCAATTTTAAGCAGTCCTACACGAAATTATCCTTATGCCCCCGATTCTTTTTAATAGATTAAAAAGATAATTTCTTGTTCTTTCTAACCTTTTAAGCTGTTATATTCTCTTCTCACATGTTTGTATCAGCAATTATTCTCTTATATGTCATGGATAACTCACTGAATCTTGTCTTCAGTTCTTCCTCCCCAACCACATTCTGTCATTCTTTTTTCAGTGGCACATGATACTTTTAATCTCCCAAGGATAAAATAGCGTGTTTTTTTTTTACTTTTCTTTCTTGAAAACTATGCATAGAAGAGCGAACATTCACCAGCTGCCTCTGTGATTATGCTTTTAAAAGAATTGTTCCAGATAATCTTTAAGACCACACCAAATATTTTTTAACAAATTGATTTGCTCAAAGTCCCACACACATTTCTGCTTTTATCTGGCCAATGGAAAGTAACATCATCATCCCAACTGATATACAATTGGAATATATTTTCCAAATGTCATAAATGCTTTATTTTGAAAATTACATAGTCCACATCTTGAGCACAATTCAGGAATGCACTTTCGCATGCAATTGACTTTAAATCCCATTCACTTCAATTGCACTTAAACCCGTGCTTAAAGATAAGCACATGCTTAAGTGCCCTTCATGTATAGCAGGAATCAGCAACCTTTGGCACGTGGCCCATCCGAAAAATCCACTAGCAGGCCGGGACGGTTTGTTTACCTGCAGTGTCTGCAGGTTCAGCCGATTGCAGCTCCCACTGGCCGCAGTTCGCCGTTCTAGGCAAATGGGGGCTGCAGGAAGCGGCGCGGGCTGAGGAGTGTGCTGACAGCCGTTTCCCGCAGATCCCTGATGTATAGGCATGTTTTCTTAAATCCAGGCCATTAATTAGAGTTAGAGGCTGGTCTCAAACTGAGTCTGAGTGAGGGATTATACCCGATTCTGGAAGTGTACATGATGTAGAGAATCAATGGAGCTATTGATTTTGCATGGTAACTTACTTTGTTCTGTGTTTTATTACTTGGAACCACTTAAATCCTACATTTTATACTTAATCGAATCACTTTTGCTTATTAATTAACCCAGAGTAAGTAATTAATACCTGGGAGAGCGAACAGCTGAGCATATCTCTCTATCAGTGTTATAGAGGGCGGACAATTTATGAGTTTACCCTGTATAAGCTTTATACAGAGTAAAATGGATTCATTTGAGGTTTAGGCTCCCAGAAAGACTGAATACTGGGTGCTGGAAAAGTCCCTGTTAAGTGAGAAGCCTCTGGGGTAAGTGAATCTTAGTTTCTGTGAACTGCAGGGGGGCATGGCCCAACCTCTTGTTCTGTGCTGTAGCTCAGCAAGACGGGAGTGGAGGGAAACCTTTTCTGGTAGGGGGGTTTGTTGTCAGTGATATCCCAGCACATCTAGTGGCAGTCTTGAGGAAGTTTCTGTGACCAAACCCATCACAGTGGCGTAGTTAAGCAGGATCTGTGCACAGCTGATTGCTTTGAGATACTGGTAGTTATTTTAAGTGAGTTTTAAGTTTGCTGGCTGGAGAACAGACAAAGTGTTTACTGGTTTGTTATTTTCTGTTTGCTTATTTTGGGTGAGGGAAATAAGCACAAGAAAGCAGGAAAATGACTACCAGTGAGGCAGCTACAAAAGTAGAGCTGGCCAGACTGGAAACAGAAGAGAAGGCAAAGGACCGTGGGTTCCAAATGAGTCTCAAAGAAGCAGAGGCAGCCAGGGGAAAGGTTTCACACAGAAGGGCTATGGAGGCAGAGGCAGCCGGGGAAAAAACTGCTCACAAAAGAGCCACGGAAACCCAAAGGTTAGCCCTGGAGTTAAAAGACAGAGAAATAAAAGCCCAGATTTTTGATACCCAGAAGCATGAACTCACTGTAATGGAGTGGAAGAGACAGAACCCTTCAGCAGCTGGCTCCACTTCCCCAAAAATCCACAAATGGGGGGGAGGTATGTCCATAGTATGATGAATCCAGTGATATTGCTGAATATTTCATCACTTATGAGAAAGTGTACATTCTCCATGTGATTCCTGAAGATCAAAAAAAGACCACTTTAGTTAAAAAATTGTCTGGGAGAGCTCTGGACATACTCAATAAGATACTTATTGATGATGCTTCAAACTATGGTAAATTTAAGAAACTGGTTTTGAAACAGTTTCAGATTACACCTGAAATCTACAGGGTTAAATTCAGGAGTCTTAAGAGGGGATCTGGATTGAGTAATGTGGCTTATGTAAATGAAATGAGAGATTTGTTAGAGAAGTGGATGAGCGGAAAAGGCATTATAAGCTTTGAAGAAATGTGTAATTTGGTTACTCAGGAACAGTTCCTAAATATGCGCAGTGATGATGCAAAACTGCATTTGTGTGACAAAAAGGTGAATGCAGTGGGGAATTAGCTCAGTTTGCAGACTCTTATGAGCAGTCACAAGCTGCAATTAAACATAAACCACTGGCAGAGAGGTGCGGGGTTGGTGGAATGCAGAATTACCATTTTACCCCTGGGAAAAAGGAGGATGGGCGTTCACCTTCCCATTCCCCTGTTACTCATCCCAAATCTCCTATACAAGCAGAGGAGCCCAAAAGGTGCTATAATTGTAAGTTCATTGAGCACCTGAGGAATACATGTCTTTGGCTGAGTGGGAACAGGTAGCAGGTAGCACATGAAGCTGCTGCTTCTCAGATCACAGAGGTATCCCAGGCTGCTGCCTCTTTCCACAAAGGATTTGTAAAGGTTGCTTCTACACAACATTAATATTAACCCCCTATTGGCTCATTTGTATAGTAAGGTCTTGATGGTGAAGGACTCGATCCACAAAGGAATTTTAGGCACCTACCAGATATTTTAGGCACCTAAATCCAACATTTAGGAGTCATTGATATCCTCAAAACTTCTGCTCATCTCCCATCTAACTCTGTAGGCCCCTAATTTCCGTCCTCTTAAAAGTTTCTGCCAGCAAAGAACCCGCGCTGATGGGTGTGTGCACAGCTAAGTCCTGACACTTGTGCCAATCTCAGCACCTGTGTCCCAGCAGGATCCTGAAACAAGGCATCTCCTTCCTATCTCACCTGTATGACCAGATCCAGTAGGTATTTTCAGTCTACCTAATAGATTAGGCCCATACAAACAGAGGAAGAGATGATGCCTTCCCCTCATCTCAATAGTTAGAGCAATGATTGGCAATGTGGGAGTTACTGGGCTGTAAGGTTAATCTCTCTCTCCCTCAATGAATATTTAATTATTTATATTATAGAAAATGCAACAGCTTAAACAGGAGAGAGAATACCACCTCAGAATACCACAAGCCTGGTAGTTAGGGCACTCACCTGGAATGTAAGAGGTTTGAGGTCAACTCCTTCCTCCAATCTAGGCATAGTGGGAACTTGAAAGCAGGTCTCCCACATCCCTGGTGGATGCCTTAACCATTGGGCTACTGTCTATAGTGGGGTGGGGGGATTCTCTGTTCTATCACAGGAAAGGGATGTCCTGGCTCAGGTGCCTCATTCCAAGAGAAGGTTTATGACGGTTAATCTTCAGTGGAGAGAGGCACCTCCATCTGTCCTGGAGTTAAGTGCTTAACTACCTTTGAGGGAAGGGGCCCTCTCTCTGCACTTCCTACTTGCTAGTTTACGTGGCTCCCCAGTCAGCTTGCTATCTTCTGTGAATCCCTTTCTTAGGTGCCTAATTCTCCCCATACAATGCATGGGTAGCCTGGGCACCTAACTCGGGGCTGTGAATTCCTCTGGGCAGTAGGGTATGTAGGAGTTAGATATTGCAACATTGAGCCTTGTAATGTCTAAATCCCCTCCATGGATCTTGTCCAACATTAGTTTTCCTTTTATGATGGAGACATGCATAACAGTGCTTGACAAGACAGGGTTACAGAACCTGGTATAGACCAATATCTTTGTTCTTTAAATAATGACATTAAAAAGAATTAGCTAATGTTCTTCCAAGGAGTATTGAAAACACACCACAGAAGAATCCTGAATGTGCCTGGATAAATAACATGCAGGAAATTAATACTATGAACCTCTTCCTTCTCTGTAAGTATTTTGACTGGATATCTTTCACTGCATCCCTTTAATAAGTATTCTGATCTGGTATCAGTCACTGTCCTTATGGCTACACCAATCGGAAAGCAGCGGAAAGTCAGGTCCAGTATGTTTTGTTAAGCATGTTATGAGAATAGCAATTTGATATTTTTCTTTTAAAGATTTTTTTTACTGCATGACATTATTAGTACTCTTCATTTCTTGTAGAAAGAAGTACAATGTACAGAGAACATTAAATCCCCATTGTCTTGTCTTTTTAAACAGTGGTCTTGAATTTTTTATGCTCTATGATTTCTTCTATAATTACAACTTGAGAAAAGCTATTTAATATGTAGTTTTCTCTTCAGATGTCATGAAAACCACACTGTTTTAATGTGTAAACAAGAGACTGAAATAAATTGTATGTCTATGCAGCTATATCTGACAAGGTTTCATAACAGTAAGGCTCTAAATATTATCTTCTGCTGAATATATTATTTTAAGAAATATTTCTTCTGGATAGAAATGACAACGTTATTAACTCATTAAAGGCTTTTTATAATATATAACTTTATGGATAGTACTTCCTTTTTAAATGGTAATATTTTCAGATAAGGTTTTAAAATACATTTAATAACTAGTAATTAATAAAATTTGCTTAATTTCCTAGTTATAAAATGCTATAAGATTACATTTAAAAAGTACTTTAGTACTTCACATAATTTAATCTTGAAAATGAATAATTCCATCAAAAACAATATTAGGGAACATTAAGGTTTCTCATTTAAGCTCTCACAACACAGGGAATGCTGACATTAAGACTACTTTTTCAAGTTTAAGTCTGACTCCTTGTGCACATGATTCCAAAAGTCTTTACTTGCATGATGATCACATACTATTTCTCAATTCATACAGTATAACATCATATTACATACAATGCCCTCCCCCCAAATTACAGAAATATAAAATAAAATAAAAATGTTTGTAAAGTCAAGCACTCAACAATTAGGAAATATCATAAGTACGGTTTTCTGGAAAACCATAACATAGCCCCCTGTGCATATATATTATGATAATTGATATTAATTACATGATCACATACTATTTGTTACCATGGGATCCCTGCCTCATTCAGTGTACTGGATAGATCAGGGATCAGCTGGTTTGTTTACCTCGCGCGTCTGCAGGCGGGAAGCGGCGGCCAGCACATCCCTCGGCCTGCGCCGTTTCCTGCAGCCCCCATTGGCCTGGGACGGTGAACCGCGGCCAGTGGGAGCCGCGATCAGCCAAACCTGCGGACGCAGCAGGTAAACAAACCGGCCCAGCCCCCCGGGGTGCTTACCCTGGTGTGCTGCGTGCCAAAGGTTGCCAATCCCTGAGATAGATGGTGCCCAGAGGATGAATTAGGGTTTGTACTGAAAAATTTAGCACATGCATGAGTGCTTTGCTGGATCAAAGTTTTGTTGCAGAATTTGGAAGAAGTATACCAAATAAGGCAGGTCTAACTCTGCTCTCCCAGTGATGTCAATGATAAAGCTCCCAATGACTTCACTAGAACCAGAGTTAGGCTAAGGTTGAGTGTTATCAAAAAATCCTACCCTTTAATAGACATGAAACTATCTAGCTGTATGCATAGCTATTCTATGTAAACATGTTTCCTTATCTGTATCTTTCCTCCCCCTTGTTCCTCCTCATTGTTTGTTACACCCACTTGTTGCATTTCATTTTAAATTAGATTGTATATTCATCAGGACAGGGACTGCTTCTTACTCTGTTTTCATACAGTAGATAGCACTGTGGGGCCCTAATCCTTATTGGACCCTCTGGGCACAAGTGTCATACAAATAAAGAGATGTCTTAATAACTAGTCCCCTAATTTCCAACAGCCCCCCCACAAACAACTGCATATCTTCTGGTTTCATTATATGCTTTGATATAGTCTGACAGAGTTCATCAACTTTTTTATGAAGTTTTTGAGCTAAATTTTATTTGTGTCAAAATCATGTAACATGTTGTCCCCTACCACTTCTGTGCTTTTCCAAGTACTCAGTCCAGCTGCTTCAGCCAAGTATTAGACAGAGAATTTGCTCCTAAATGGATACATTCTGAAAATTTGTACATTTCTGATTTGTGATGATATGAATGTTAGTGGCACTGTACATTAATCCACTGCACAATGCCTATTAGTATTAATTGGCATAATTGGCATAATGTTTCACAAATCAGCCTTCAAATATTCATATGCAGGCATTAGGAATCAACAGCAATTAACTCTACCATTGAATCAGAAAGAAATAACACTGGACCTTAAATGTTGCTGTAAATCACCTGGCAAAGCAGAATTTTTTTTTTTTTTTTTATGTGTTTTTCCTCTTCCTTGGCCTACTGTTCCATTCTTTTGCACTATGTGCTGTAATTTATACCAAGGAAGGAAGTGAAAAGTGGGTGTAAAATGGTACTAAAGCAGAAAGCACTCAGTGTGCACAGGAGGAAATGAGTATGCAAAGTGCAAGGTCTTGGGGAATCAAGCCCTCTGTATTTAATTGCGGTTTTAGAAATAACTAAGAAGTCATTCATTACATACACATTAAGAAGTTAAACCTTTCCTTGTAACCATCACTAAAAATGACTAATATAATTTTAAAGCATTGTGTTTATCTCTTAAACCAACAATCATTAAATGCCTCCTTGTTTTGAAAGAGCAAATTATGTGTTCCTGGGGTTTGTTTTTTAGTAAAAAGATAGAAATATGGTAAATACCAAAAAAACTAATTCCTTACTTGATAAATTAAGCAACAAACTGTGCTTTTATAGATACATTGAAATTTTGGATGAAAGCTAAAGTTTGTCTAAACTATTGGAGGAAGTATAAGTATTTATTTAGTAATTTAAATAAATGAATAATACTTATTAAAGTAAAATATATTACAATAATACCCTATTGAAGTTTGATTAAAAATCAAATATATATTTTAAACTCTCCTTCTCTGGTAAAGATTTCCAAGTCTTTTCATGAGATGATTGAAATAAACTCATTTGCTATTTTGCTGTCAATTTTTATATTTCTTAGTTACCAATTTCCAGATCCCTTTTCTATCCTTTCAGAGTTCCAGTCTATCACCTGACTTAATTTTAACAATATTGTTAGGAAGGGCTTTTATTATAATTCTTAATTAACCATTTGATTCTCCTGATGTGCAAGTGACAATTAACCTGATCTGTCATCTCAGATGCTTGACTCGTGATTAGAGTGGTGAGCGGTGGATTTGGTGTTTGGCTGGTGGTTCAGTTATTTTTATTTTTTGATACATAAAAATGTATTTGCACATACAATGAATTACAAGCTGTTAATAATGGGACTGGGTCAGTGACAAACAAATGGAACAACTTTTCGAAAAAGACAGTCATTGTTAAGTTTCTCCCAAACCTTGATGTGATGCCTAGAGCCCTGCAAATCCTCAGATATCCGCTTTATATCTCTGGATATCCGCGGACCATTTTTGCAGACTGTGGATTGGATGTGGATACTAATTTTGTAGCAGTGCAGGGCTCTAAATGTAAGTTCTCAAAGGCGGGGAAGCAGCTGTCTGCAGCTCATAGCCTATGAGGCTGCTTTCCCACCTTCAAGACCCTATATTCCCTCCCCCCAACCTGATAGAAAGAAAGGGGAGGTGTTAGATCAAGACAGGCAGCGAAATCCCCCAAGCTCCTATTGCCACAGTTTAAGCAGCCAAGCAATTTAAGAAAGCTCTCCTGACTTCATTGCTGTATCAGGTCAGCTGGAGAGGGAGGCGACTGCTTCTGTAAAGTAAGTCAGGAAGCCAGACTTACTTACTCTGCAGAAGCAGCTGCCTCCCTCTCCAACTGACCTGATATGGCAATAATGAAGTCAAGAAAGGTTTCCTAAATTCCTTGGCTGCTTAAACTGTGGTGATAGGAGCATGTGGGATTTTGTTGCTTGCCTAGATCTATCACCTCCCCTTTTTCTGTATACTGGGGGAGAGGGAATAAAATATCTCAAAGGTAGGGAAGCATTCTCATAGGCTATGAACTGCAGACAGCTACTTCCCTGCCTTTGAGATTCTATATACAGTACACATGCTCCTCCCGAGAGGCACTGGGAGATAGTGTGCTGCTGAGGGTGCAGTGCAGATGTAGCTAGAGATAAAAGACAGAATATGGATTGTGGGTCGGGTACAAGTTGCTTCTTGTGGATGCAGATCGGATACAGGTCCACATTTTTGTATCTGCGCAGGGCTCTAGTGATGCACATATACAGATATTTAATAGTTGTTGGATTTAGTGTGCCTATTTTGGGTGATGTTCATGGCCTGTGATAGACAGGAGGTCAGACTAGGGCCATGTCTACACTACAAAATTATGTTGATCTAATTTACATCAACATACAGCCATCACAGTTATTAAATCACTTGGGTGTGCGCAAACGTTGCTCCTTATGTCGGTGGTGTGTGTCCTCACTGGGAACACTCATATAAGTTGTATTGTCACTATAGGGCATTGTGGGATGGCTCCTAAATGCCAGTAACAGTCGATGTAAGCAATGTGGTGTCTACACTGACACTGTGTTGACCTCATTACATTGACCATGACTCTATGCCACTCAGGGAGGTGGTGTTACTAAATCAGCACAAAGAGGCAATTATATAGGCGGGAGCCAAAGTTAAGTGAAGACACTTCCACAGCTCGGTTGAAACAAGGCAGCTTATGTCGACCTAACTACGTAGTGTAGATCAGGCCCAGATGATCTGGTGGTCCCTTCTGCTTTTAAACTCTGACTCTAAGACAATTTAGAAATATGAGCTCATGGTGCTCATAGGAAGAATTGGGCCTACTTACAAAATTTATTATGGACATGAGAAAGATATTTTTTTTGTTCTTAATTTAAGGGACTGATCATATATGGGCCTAAGTCTTTCACCCTTAATCACACTGATTAAACCACATAGAGATAGAGTCAGCGGCAATTTTCTAGGAACTATTTTGCAGCATGTGGCTCTGGAGCCACAGGTTCGCTTCCCTTAATCCACTCGGATGTTTTCTGTTTAGGCAAATGCATGCCTTGGAAAACCCATAATCTACTTATGTCCAGCTAGTGATTCAAACTGTAAACTGTTTCATGGAGTCCTGAAAATATCTACCAGTGTTCTTATATAACGCCCATCCTTACACTATGTGGGTGTATGCATACAGACAAGGACTTAATTATTTCAATTGAGCTTCTTGCATAATATGATAGTATTTATTATGAGTAAGAGTAGCAGAATCTGGCCCACCATCTGCAGTTTTCCTGTCTGAGGCTTGTAATCAAATGCTTTAGCTAAAAATAAAAACAACAAAATTCCCTTTAAAAAGGGAAGGCTAAAAAGAAAGTAGGACTCATTGGAGTTTGACAGTAGTGACCACTAATCAATAGCTCAAGTAAAGGAGATTTTATTGATCAATTAATTAATTTCTTTAGAAGGCACCTACTACTTTATATTCTTGTGGTTGCATTTCTTCCCATGCATTTCTTTTAGGTCATAATAATCTATCGATCTATCAATTTTGGGACCACATCATCGTCCGGATCCTAGCATTGGCCCAGCTGGTTGCTCATATATTCCCAAAGCAGAAATTCATCTGTGTTAAGCTTTTCAGTTGTAAGGTGATATTTAGACTGCTTTTTAGAGCATCTGACTAAGAACCATTGGTTCTGTAAATGCTTCTGTGAACCACAGGAAATAAACAAGTTTCTTTGCACTGGCCTCCCCTTTATCAATATATTTTATTCATCGAAATAATATATCTTTTCTCGTGGTATGTCTCTTTCACTTGCTACATAGCTTGGAACACCATCCTTTGGCTTCCCTGACCTTTCACAGCTCCTCATTGTCCCCATGCTTTTGTCTGGAAGGATTCTGCCTGGAGGAGAATGATAGTAGTTGTGGTGACAGAGTTCAATCTGATACAGCTCAGTGATATGTGCTCCACATCAAACTTCATTAGATTTGGCATACTTCCTTAGAAAGGTATCTAATCCTCATTCTACATGAGTTGCAAGGGCGAGAGTGGATCACGTTGAGTATGAATGACTACTTTGTTTTTCACTGCTTTTATAATACTTCATAGACTTTAAGGTCAGAAGGGACCATTATGATCATCTGGTCTGACCCCCTGCATGCTGCAGGTCACAAAACCGTCCCTACCCCTTCCCTGGACTCTGCTGTTGAAGTCCCCAATCCTGTGTTTTAGTGACTTCAATCGGCAGAGACCCTCCTGCTAGTGATCCCTGCCCCAGGCTGCGGAGGAAGGCGAAAAACCTCCAGAGGCTCAGCCAATCTACCCTGGAGGAAAATTCCTTCCCGACCCCAAATATGGCGATCAGTAAGACCCCGAGCATGTAGGCAAGAGTCTCTAGCCTGACCCCTGTTAGCCATTATACTATTTACCTACCATTGCTTGGTATTCCTTGGCTACTATGTTTTACCATTAAACCATTCCCTCCATAAACTTATCTAACTTAATCTTAAAACCAGACAGGTCCGTCGCCCCCACCGTTTCCCTCGGAAGGCCGTTCCAATATTTCACCCCTCTGACGGTCAGAAAACTTCGTCTAATTTCAAGCCTGAACTTCCCCACGGCCAGTTTATATCCATTCGTTCTCGTGTCCACATTAGTACTAAGCTGGAATAATTCCTCTCCCTCCCTTGTATTTATCCCTCTGATATATTTAAAGATAGCAATCATATCCCCCCTCAGCCTTCGTTTTGTCAGACTAAACAACCCATGCTCCTCTAGTCTCCTTTCATACGACAGGTTTTCCATTCCTCTGATCATCCTAGTCGCCCTTCTCTGCACCCGTTCCAGTTTGAGTTCATCTTTTTTTAAACATGGGAGACCAGAACTGCACACAGTACTCCAAATGAGGTCTCACCAGCGCCTTATACAACGGAAGCAGGACCTCCTTATCCCTACTAGATATACCTCGCCTAATGCATCCCAAGACCGCATTGGCTTTTTTCACCGCCACGTCACATTGTCAACTCATAGTCATCCTGCGGTCTACAAGGACCCCTAGGTCCTTCTCCTCTTCCGTTACTTCTAACCAATGCTCACGATGTAATGGACACTCACATAGTCCTCTGATAGAAGCACATACAGTCCAAATAAATATGCCTTAATCTGTTAACTTTAGTATCTAAAAAGCGTTTCATAGTCATTGATTGGTTCTCACTGCATCCCTATGTGATAATAAGCATTATCCCTATTTCAGAGATGGAGAAAATGAGCCCCAGGACAAATTCAGTCTTAGCATTTGAAGGCCCAACTTCCATTGACTTATGTGAGATTGCTCCTGCTTATGGCATTGCTGAAGTTGTTCCTAAAAAAAGACTAAGTGATTTTCTCTTGGTGATTCAACAAGACAAAGGTGATTTAGGAACCAAAGTTTCATTTCTTTTCAGGTTTCAGAGTAGCAGCCATGTTAGTCTGTGTCCGCAAAAAGAACAGGGGTACTTTTGGCACCTTAGAGACTAACAAATTTATTTGAGCATAAGCTTTCGTGGGCTACAGCCCACTTCTTCAGATACATAGAATGGAACATATAGTAAGGAGATATATATACATACAGAACATGAATAGGTGGAAGTAACCATATCAACTCTAAGAGGCTAATTAATTAAGAGGCACAATTATCAGCAGGAAAAAAAAACTTTTGTAGTGATAATCAAGATGGCCCATTTTAGACAGTTGACAAGAGGTGTTAGGTTAAGATTCTGAGACTCTCCTACAAAGTGCAGTTGAGAACTCTTAATTCCCACTGAAGTTACAGGACTAATCCCACATTGCCTCAGATATCGCTAATTATATATGCCCTTTTGTGTACATTTGATACCTGCATTGGAAATAAAGTCATGCATAAAGTTGCTTGCTAGTAAAGGAATTATGAAACAAAAGAAAGGTTAACAAGTTGACCAGAAACAGCAGGAGCATCATAACACCATGCAAAGAAGACTTAGTGATACAGAGCTTGGTTTATCAGCAAAATAATCTGTATCTTTTAAATATGTATGAAGTTTTAAGCAGACAATTTTCTATAATTTATCACCCTACTGCATGCTATCATTACATCTTCCTGGTAAAGAGATCAGCATGAATTATGGAGATTCTTGATTATGTTATCAAGCACTCTTGTACCTTGATAATACTGCTTGATGCTTTGCTCTTTGGAAGTAATGCCATGCAGAATTTCCCCAGCCAAACTTGTAATTTGTTAAAGGAATAAATACAAAGGCCGCATTATAAAATAAAAATGCTTATTCCAATTAAAAACTATAGTTGCCATATTTTGAGAATCAAGAATATTTCATTTCACTTACTACAAATCACTTTCATAAAACTAAAGTTACTAGTATGTAACACTTTGGACCATAATCAAGATACTTATAATGGTCTAAACATTCAAAAGCCATTAGTCATTTTTACTGTTATCAATATTATGCACCATTTTAATTGCTTATAGAAGATTTTATCTGTGCTTCTGTAACAGCTTCCAGAAGCAAACTTTGTTTCTGACACTGTAGTGTTTGGAACAAAATGGCTTCAAAACTTTTCTACTTACACACACACACACATAAAGTGAAAAGACAGCACAAAGGATTAAAATGACTGATAACCATTAGAAATACAAATACTGTAATTTATCAGATTTTGTGTTGAGGAGAAATAAACCAAATAAAACATAAAAAGCTCAAGCTGTATGTACCAAATAATCTCTTGTGATGGTGCTGAAATTATAAAGGCATTTGCTGTCCATGTCCACATTCCCTTTAACTGTTGGTTGTCAAAGCCAGTTCTGTAGTATACTCGGTTACAATCATGTTGCTAACTGATAGTTCACTGAAAATACATATATATTGTAAAATGGCCTTTTCTTTTATTATTATGTTGGCATGGGGTGCTGTTCAGAATGCTAAGATATTTGCCTAAATTGTATTCTAAAGCAATTAATTCCTTATCTATAAAAACACATACTGAAGGATATTATTTTTTTTTGTAGCTGACATTGACTTTGAAGTAGGAATACATATTAGTAGCACATAAGAGTGTCCTGTGGCGGGGTGGA
This sequence comes from Trachemys scripta elegans, assembly GCF_013100865.1. Taxonomy (NCBI): domain Eukaryota; kingdom Metazoa; phylum Chordata; order Testudines; family Emydidae; genus Trachemys; species Trachemys scripta. Next base: position 259,663,530 of record NC_048298.1, on the reverse strand, counting down.
GGGGGGATAGTGGGAGGAGGGAAGTAAGTTTTTTTGACGTTTTAGTCTACCCTAGAAATTCTTCAGACTTCTCCTTTTAAAAGACGCTTTGATTTCAGAATTCTTCAAAAGCTTTATCGACCAAAAAAGGTTTGTGGGTCTCAGATCCCAGTTTTTCCAATTCCTTCCTTCAGACGCATTTATTTTCTGACTTCCACAATAAGTGAGATAATAATAACCAATAATATATATGAATAATAAAAATCTTGTAATCGAGCCACATTAAACTGACATGCTAAACTGAATATTCATCATCTCTTATTGCTGAAACCTTCATACTTCATCTCCCAACCATCTTCCCACCGTTAGTTATTCCCCGTTTTACAGTATTTTGTTTAGACTGTAAGCTGTCTGAGATGGGACTATGACTTTTTTTATGTTTTGCAAAGCATCAAATATTTTTTGTTATTTTGGGGGGGATCGTGGCTAAGTATATTTAATTCTACATTCTTCATTTCACAATTGTTTAGAGAAGAGAAACAGACTATGGAGATCTGTATTTTATATTTGCCTCCATATAGAGGATTTGAAGAAGCAATTCTATACTAATTTGTTATTTATCATTATGAGCTCACTGTAGCCCAACCAGTGGAAACAGCCCAACAAACACAGCTGAAAAAAGTATTAAATCATCATTATTATCATCTTAATTTCTAGTGATGGACAGGTAAGTGTCTTTAAAATGTTGTTATGGTCAGGAAAGTCTCTGTGATGGGTTAGTATCCGGGCGCTACAAAAACTCTACATTTCATATAAAAATGGGTTATGTGAAGCTAAAACTACAGGCTGTATTCATATAGTGGCTCAACCATTGCAAGTTCACTTCAACCTCTGTCCCTTCACTTTCCCTTCCCCTTACTTTCCTCTAACCTCCTATCCCTCTCAACAGCTGCCACTTTTCTCAGTTTAGGCTCTAGAATGACCCTCATCCCTTATCCTTGGAATCTCCAGGATTGTACAGGGACCTTAGTGGCCTACAGCCTCTACTTCTCTCCAGTTCGTGGTATGTCAGGGCCAACTAACCCCTTCCCACAGGAAGTTAGGGGGGTCTTGCCAGGTAGTTGATCCTTCCATTATGCAATATTTAAGTGTGCATCTTCTGCTTATGCTGCTGTCCTGAAAAGATCTTTTGGCCCTGTGAAGAGGCTTCCCCCGTATATTGCAGCAACAGAGATATTAAACAGCCTGTTCTGAAACATTTCTGTCTATATTAGGTTCTGGAACAGAGGTGTATCAGAAGCCCTCATGTGATTATAAGAAAAGTCACATGGTTTCTACAGCTATAATGCTGAGCCTTAGACAGCACAAATACTTTTGGAGTATCTATAGTCAATACCCAGAAGCAGTAGTAGAAGGAGGAAACTGCCACTCTTAGAAGATCCTGGCAGGATAAAAGGGTTGTGACCCATATCAGGAACATCCCACAACGTTCAAGATGTCAAGGTGGCTCTCAAGTGCACAGAAAAGGAGGAGAGAATGAGTGGATACTACTGGGCAGCCTCTCACTCCAGAAAGCTCCAAGATAAAGAGTAAATCTATGACCCATGCTGAACATGAGAATTGTCAGAGAAAAACACAGTTCTCACTCTCTTTTTTGGGTGCAGCAAATCAAATACTTTCTAGTCTACATCTACACAAGGTCGCAACCACTTTTCACACAGTTCTTTCCCACTCGCCTCACACAATCCTTGCTTCTACAAATCTCGTGTTATTAGGGTTACAGCTATCCTAACTCTTGCTCACAGAGGACACTGTATGCATTGAAATCCCCGTCAGTTCTTGCTCTACTTCCACAGTTTCAAATCAGTTGAAGCAGCCTAGATTGTAGCAGTAACAATCTAAAGTTGCAAACCTTCAGGAACTGAACCTGAAACTAATGGAGTTTACATGGCTTATGTTACATTACATAAATGACACACAACCCTACTTAAAATCTGGTCCCTCTGCATCTTTGAAACACATCTATTTACAATTCTGATGCACAAAAGTTACTGTCATGACATAGGATAACTAACAAAAATGTGAATGGATTCTGTCTGGCATGTTATCAAGAGAACTGTCAGTTAAGTTCCAATAATACAACCTTTATTGATGGTGATGATTTGAGAGGCAAAAAGAGCACAGTTCAGTTTTTAGATGCCAGGCTGAGTTTGTAGCACTGGCAAGGAGAAAAAAAAAGCAAAACAAAACAACCAAAAAAAGCCCCCCAAACTTTGAACTTGTAAATAAATCTGGTAAGGAAGTTATCAAGAAAAGAAAGGTAGAACCCCACAATTTTGTTTTATACTCATTTTTCAGAGTAAAAATGCACTTGAACAGAAGCTGCTTCACAAAGCTACTTCACTCTTGCAGCTGTTTTTAGTCACGTCTATCAATGTCTGGCAGGAAGAGAAGAACTAAAGCAACATAAGTTTTGTCAAAACCATTGCTCTTTCTAAAGCTGCTTACCCACTAGCATCAGCATGACATAAATTGACCTAAGGCACCCAGGACACTTCCAACTTCTGTCTTTAACATTTTTGGGGAGATTGAGGTTGAGTATATTTAATTCTATAGTCTTCATTTCATAATTGTTTAGAGAAGGGAAACAAACAGACCACAGAGATCTGTATTTTATATTTGTTTCCATATAGAGGTGATATGAAAAGGCAATTTTATACTAATTTATTATTTATCATTATGAGCTCCTTATAGCCCAACCAGTGGAAACAGCCCAACAAAAAGAGCTGAAGAAAAATGTTATATTTCAGTAAATGTCAGCATAAGATGAAGATCAAATTGTGAATGGAGATTTAGATTTTATCAAAATGTGAAGTGTTTATTGTTTGTCATGTTTACATGTGAATAACAGATTATGGATTTTGTCAGCCTAATAATGCTTAGCTTTTGAAGAAGGTGGACATGTTCACATGATTCATGTAAGGGAAGAAATTTATTTTGTTACGTATCAGCTCTTAAATTGAGAGTACATGATATGACTTCTTGTAATAATCCTTCATTTGCTCTATGAATTTCTCCACAAATTATTCTTTTAGTTGCTTGGTAGAGTATTTATTTTAAAAGATTTGTTGTTTTATTTACTTTCTTCATTTGCATTAATAAAATACCAGTTTCATAACTAGTAAGTTTCTCTTCTCCTTTCACTTTTGCTGAAACTCTTATAATTTTGATTGATTATTTGAAAATTATATTTAGGTATTGCTGGATTACAAGTACTGTACTGGATACAGCTGGTAATCTTGGCTGGCGCTAGCCAACTCTTTCTTGTCACAGTTGTTACTCATTTCACGTGAGAAAAAGCTGTGGATCTCAGACTGGCTGGGGGTTTGAATAAATAACTCAATTTCTGTAGTTTATAAGGGACACATTGAATTCCCATTGAAATCAATTAGTCATTATATTGACTTCAATTGGGATTTGGTTCAGGTGCTATATATAGTGGTAAAATTGATACTTACTTCTTTATTTTGATAGTAGATTTGTAAAAAAAAAAAAAAAACACTTATGTTAGGTTGTAAGCACCTGTGTCCTGACATCAAAATAAAATCATGAAAGAAAAATTTAAAGCAGCAGTAATTCCTCTCCTGAAAACCAGAAAATAACCAGAAAGAGGCTAAAAATCCAATAAACCAAGTGATTTATAAGTTTCACGGGGTATTTGACATTTAATGCTTCTCTTCAAAAGTATATCTATTGTGAATAGGAGTAGAATAGAGTAGCCTAAGTCCAAGTCAACTCATTTGTCTATCAAGAAGGAAATAATACATTTCTAGTGTTTCAGACTTATTAATTATCCTTTATTTCTATTGAGGTAGTGTTTAAGGAACCTAATGAGGGATCAGGACTCATTGTGGCAGACTCTGTACAAACAATATAAAGATAGTGTCTGCTCCAGAGGCCTCATACTCTAAAATAAAGCTTTCAGAAGCTATGACCATACTGTCACCCAAAATCATTGCTTAAGCTGTTTATAATATATATCTTCATTTCCAGTATTTATGTCATGTAAATATTGCCTTTAGTTTATCTATATTCTAAAAAATGAGTATGAACAGTCTAAGCATCTTTCGTGAGACTGATGGCATTTTAATAGACAGAAACCTTTTTATTCATACTGTTATTTATCTAACTGCTTTTGCATTGAAAGCTTACATGAGACACAGTCGGCATAAATGTAGCTGGTGGTTTCAGTATTAAGCAGGGCTTAAAGATGCCCAACAGGCATTAATTGCAAAATCTATTTGAAATAAATTGCCCAGATAGTGCCTGTGTTTTGATTATAGGCGTATGTATATATCTGAATTTTAATGAATTAGAAACAGTTGCTAAAAGATGCATAATGAAAAATCATCAAGCTGGGAAGTGTAGGATGAAACAAGGTCAATAAAATTAATTCTCCTTCATAAAGGAAACCATTTAAGAACTTTGAGGATACAAACAGCCTTTTCATGTAAACAGAATTAATCCAGTGAAAGACTAAATAAAGTCTTTGGAAACTAATGGTAGACTGTTTCATTAGCATAAATTTGGATACTTCTTAAAGAGTCTAAGTAAAGAGATCAGACAGCTTCAGGAATTACAGCGAGCTATTAAAATGAGGTCCACTGAAATGTTTTAAAAATAGGGATAAAGGATAAGACCCTCAGCTACCATAAATCAATATCTCTGTTTATGCCAACAGTTACACAGCTTTATATCAGCTGAGGATGTTACATACCAGATGTTGCGATAGTGCCAAATTGTTGTGGCCATACTGAATGAATGGTAAGAACATGGCTTGACATGACTGAACAATGAAAGAGGATTCTGGGAGCAGAATCCTTCTCTTAGCATCAGGCAGATGCTAGAGGTGAAACTGACTGGCTCCATGCTGCGTGTATGATCAATGCTGAACTTTGAGTCAGCAAATATGTCCACTTGAAAGCAAACAATGTGTGTAGAGCATCCTGAGTGGAGCATGGGCTCACTGTGGCATCTCAACCCTGTTGAAGGACATCACACAGTGGGCTGAAGTGAATGATTGATAATGGAGTGAATGTGGGATAATGTTCAGTTGGCACCACTCTGCAGTCACCTCCTAAAGCAGGGGTCGGCAGTCTCTGGCACGCGGCTCGCCAGGGTAAGCCCCCTGGCGGGCCGGGACAGTTTGTTTACCTGCTGCATCCGCAGGTTCGGCCGATCGCGGCTCCCACTGACCGCATTTCACCACTCCAGGCCAATGGGGGTGGTGGGAAGCAGCACGGGCTGAGGGATATGCTGGCGGTGGCTTCCCGTTGTCCCCATTGGCCTGGGATGGCGAACCGCGGCCAGTGGGAGCCGCGATCGGCTCAACCTGTGGATGCGGCAGATAAACAAACTGGCCCGGCCCGCCAGGGTGCTTACCCTGGCGAGCTGTGTGACAGAGGTTGCCGACCCCTGTCCTAAAGTATTAAATTGGTAAAAATTAGTAGCCACACGCCCACTGGGCATGCTTTTAAGACATGTGACTCCTTTGAGGAAAAAGAGTATAAAAATCAAGAAAATTAAATTACTGTTGGGGAATTGGGGAATTCCTTAATTGACGCTTGAAAACACTGCTAGACAGAATAGCCAAAACTCTGCTCTGTGGGCTTCAGTATGACTGTAAGCCAGAAGAGTTTCCAGGCAGCCAAGCCCTTGCCTCAATGGAATCCAGGACAGACCAGAGGGCTGAAGAGACCAGATCTGGAGAGAAGAAGTTGTCCATAGAATTTGGTAACCACCTTCTCTGTTTACCAAGCAGGAATTGTGTGAGGCTAGCATAGGGCCTGTTTGTGTGTGTTTTTCCGCGCCAGGCTAGCAGCAGGTACTCCGGTATCATTGCCTGGCAAAGCATGGCAGCATATGGTCCTGGTGCTTGCTGGCATTCACGCAGCATGCGGTCTTTCTCTGCCTCCGTAATCCTCATCAGAGTGATATCACTCATGGTGACCTGCTTTGAATTAGGGGAATTTTAGTATGGGGACTGATTGCCTGTTCCTTTAAATAACTGTAACCGGCGGTTTACAGCCACGCGGTGGGGGCGGGGAGGCAAACCGTTCATGCTGAGCGGTTCGCCAGCAGCATGCAGGGATCTTTCTCGGGGACAGCCGCGACGGGGGTGGGACAGGGGCAGAGTTCATGCCGGCCGGATCGCTGGCAGCAGGAATTGGCCAACGCTAGGAGCATTGCTTGGAACGTGAAAGGAGGGCACTGCTGTAAATTAAGCTTTAAGCAGCCAAAAGTCTATGGCTTACCATGGCCGCCTGCTAGCCGAATTCTGTTGTCCGGTCCTGCTTGTGTGATCTGTACAGCAAGACCCCAGGCACTCAAGGTGAAGACAGAAAATTCGACCTTGTACTGAGTGCACATGTGATAGGTAATGTGCATGGTCTTGTTCACAGAGAGAGACTATATTCATTGTTTGCAAAAATGTATCTTTTTGAGGAATTCACTCCCTTTTTCCCATCCCACAGCTGCGAGCGTCTCCCAAGCTACCCTGGCATCCCCCTCCCAGAGGCTGGCGCAGATCAGGAGGTGAAAGAAAAGGACACAGGAAGAGATGTTCTCAGAACCTATGGGCTGCTCCCGAGCCAAGGTGGCACAGCAGACCCAGTGGAGGGAGAACATGTCGCAATACCAGTGATCACACAGCGAATGGGAGGACAGGTGGTGGCAGGAAGCCCAGCAGGCGACTCAAACGCTGCTTGGACTAATGAGGGAGCAAACGGACACGCTCTGGCACCTTGTAGATGTTCTGCAGGACCGGAGGTAGGAGGACAGAGACCCCCTGCATTTTATCTCTAACCGCCCTCCCCCACCACAAAGTCCCATCCCCCCCTCACCCAAAGTCCCAAGAAGGAGGGGTGGCAGGGGCCGTGAAAACAGTCACTCCACCCCTGCAGACTGCTCAAATTGCAGAAGGCTCTCATTCCCAAAGATTTGATATGTCCTTTCCTTCCCTCCAAATGCACCTCACCAAAGCCCCCATCCAAGTTTCATCCCCTAACTGTGTAGTTCTTAATAAAAAATATGTTTCTTTAGTTACTGTTTCCGTCATGTCCTTTTAGAGGACAGTGTGTTTGAAGGGGTGGGAAGGGGGTTGGTAATTGGCGAACACAGCCACCTTTACCAGGGTACAGACACAGGGGCAGGTTCAGCAGAAGGTCACACACACATTGCAATCACTAGGCACACTGGTCAGTCTGGGAGGTGGTTTTCGTGTTCTGTGTGTGGGAGCTATGTGAGTTTGTGGCGGGGGAGGGCGGTTACAGATCTTATGCAGCGGTCCTTAGCCTGGATGACAGAGCCACGGAGAAGGGGATCTGTAACCGCCCTCCCCCGGCCACAAAGTCACATAGCCTCCACACACAGAGTCCCGAAAAGGAGGGTGGCAGGCTCCGTTGAAACAACCAGTCCACCACTGCGGACCACTCTAGGAGCAGGAGCCTGTCATTCCTCGAGTTTAGAAGCGTCCTTTCCATCACTACACCTGCTCCCCACCACAGTCTGCCTCCCAGTTTCAACCCTTTACCGCGAAATCCTTAATAAAGATAATGGTGTTAATGAACAAAGTTTCATTTATTTTATTTTTAAAGGTGTGTTGGAAGGGGGGGAAGAGGGTTGGTAACTGGAGAGGATAGTCAACATTAACTCAGTAAAGAAACGGGGGCAGGTTCAGCTTCTGTTTTAACAAACATAATAGTCACAGGTTACCCTGCTCACTTTGGAACCTAGCTTTCAAAGCTTCCCGGATGCACAGCCCGTCCTGCTGGGCTCTTCTAATCGCCCGGGTGTCTGGCTGGGCGTAATCAGCAGCCAGGCAATTTGCCTCAATCTCCCACCCCGCCATAAACGTCTCCCCCTTGCTCTCACAGAGATTGTGGAGCACACAGCAAGCTGCAATAACAATGGGGATATTGGTTTCGCTGAGATCAGAGCAAGTCAGTAAGCTTCTCCATCTCCCCTTCTGACGTCCAAAAGCACACTCCACCAACATTCTGCACTTGCTCAGCCGGTAGTTGAAGAGTTCTTTTTCACTGTCCAGGGTGCCTGTATAGGGCTTTGTGAGCCAGGGCATTAGTGGGTAGGCTGGGTCCCCGAGGATCACTATAGGCATCTCCACATCCCCAACAGTTATTTTGTGGTCTGGGAAGTAAATACCTTCCAGCAGCCGTCTAAACAAACCAGAGTTCCTGAAAACGCGAGCCTCATGAACCTTGCCCGGCCAGCCGACGTTGATGTTGGTAAAACGTCCCCTATGGTCCACCAGTGCGTACAGCATCATTGAAAAGTAGCCCTTTCGGTTAATGTACTGGCTGGCCTGGTGGTTCGGTCCCAGGATAGGGATGTGAGTTCCATCTATAGCCCCACCACAATTTGGGAATCCCATCGCAGCGAAGCCATCTATGATCACCTACACGTTTCCCAGGGTCACTACCTTTGAGAGAAGTAGCTCAATGATTGCGTTGGCTACTTGCATCACAGCCACCCCCACGGTAGATTTGCCCACTCCAAATTGATTGGCGACTGACCAGTAGCTGTCTGGCATTGCAAGCTTCCAGAGGGCTATGGCCACTCGCTTCTGGACAGTCAGGGCTGCTCACATCTGGGTGTCCTTGCGCTTCAGGGCAGGGGACAGCAACTCACAAAGTTCCAGGATAGTTCCCTTACGCATCCGAAAGTTTCGCAGCCACTGTGATTCATCCCAGACCTGCAGCACTATGTGGTCCCACCTGTCTGTGCTTGTTTTCCGGGCCCAGAATCGCCGTTCCACAGCATCAACATGACCCATTGCCACCATGATGTCCACGGCGCGGGGTCCTGTGCTTTGTGAGAGGTCTGTGCTCCTCTCAGACTTAATGTCCTCACCCCACTGCCGTAGCCTCCTTGCCCGATTTCTCAGCATCTGCCTCTGAAAAAGGTGCATGATAAGGTGCAAGGTGTTGACAATGGCCATAACTGCAGCGATGATTGCAGCGGGCTCCATGCTCGCGTTGCTGTGGCATCCGTGCTGTCAATCACCAGAAAAGTGCGCGAACTGATTGCCCGCCGGCGCTTTCACGGAGGGAGGGCGGGAGTGATGGTTGAATGATGACAGTTACTCAAAACTACCCTCGACACATTTTTTTCCCCCTCAGGCATTGGGGGCTCGACCCAGAATTCCAAAGGGCAGCGGGGACTGCAGGAACTGTGGGATAGCTGCCCACAGTGCACCGCTTCCAATGTCGATGCTTGCCCTGTTAGTGTGGACTCACAAAGTCGAATTACTGTCCTTAGTGTGGTTACACACGTTCGACTTTGTAATATCAGTTCCACAAATTTGCTTTAAGTAAAATCGAACTACTCTCATGGTGTAGACATACCCTCAGTCCTCTTATTCTCTTTTCTGATTAGGGGTATACATTTAGTTTGAGGCTTTATCATGGTGTTTTAAATAGTCCCCTTGCTGTTTTTAGGCATTTAATCTTTGTGACAGCCCTTTTAATTTCCATGTAATAGTCATTCTCATTCTTGTGTATTTCCCCTTTTTAAAGTAAAATGATACTGTGATTTCTTTTTTTGGTATGTTCCCCCTAAAAGAATGTGAAATTTATTTATATTCTTATCAGTGGTTGAGTGCTCAACAGTGGTTCAGCAATAGTTATCTCTTGGATCCAAACCTGTGCTCAATTTAGGACTAAATCAAGATTTGCCCTTCCCCTTATTGGTCCCAGGACTAGCTACTGCAAGAAGCACTTACTCATTCCCTGAGAATAGTTGAAATCACCCACTATTATTCCACTTTGTGCTTTTGTAGCCTCTCTAAACTCCTTTAGCATTACTCAATCACAGTCACCATCCTGGTCAGTATATACTCTTTTTATTCAAGCATGGAATTTCTATCCATAGAGATTCCATGGTACAGTTTGTCTCTTGAAAGATTTTACCTTATTTGACTCTATGCTTTGTTTAACATATAATGCCACTGCCCCACCAGTACAATCAACTCTATATATTTTATATCCTGGTTTTATGGTGTCCCATTGATTTTCTTTATTCCACCAAGTTTCTGTGAAACTTATAATATCAATATCCTCGCTAATGCACTCTAATTCACCCATCTTAGTATTTTAGACTTCTACCATTTGTATATAAGCACTTGTACATTTTGTCAATATTCAGTTGCTTACCTCCATGTGTTATGTTTAAATGGGACTATTTCAGTTGACTATTTATCAGTACCTCCTACCTGTACTTTGCCAAATTCATTCCTATCCTCTTTACTAAGATATAGTTTCCCCTTTAGCAATTTCTTACCTAAGGGATGTCTCTGCCCAAACCGTGTGCTCTTTCACACCTGTTGGCTTTCCCCCAGCCCTTAGTTTAAAAAATCCTCTACAGCCCTTTTAATTTTATGTGTTAGCAGTCTGGTTCCACTTTAGTGCAGATGGAACCCATCCCTCCTGTTCAAGCCACTCCTTTAACAAAAATAACCCCAGTTCCTAATAAACATAATACTCTGCTCTCTACTCCATCATCTCATCCAATATTGAGATCTTGTAGTTCTGCCAGTCTTAGTGGCTCTGCCAGAAGAACTGGAGGATTTCAGAGAATTGTATCATGGAGGTCCTGGACTTTATTCTCTTATCTAAACCTCTGTCCTACCTTTCCGTATGTCACTGGTACCTACTTGTACCACGACCGCCAGCTCTTCCACAGCACTGCCCATAAATTTGTCTGGCTATCTCATGAAATTAACAACCTTTGCACCCAGCAGGCAGTTCAACATGCAGTTCTCCTGGTAATGACAAACCCAGCTATTTATATTTCTAATAATTGAATCGCCCATTACTATTGCCTGTCTTTTCCTATTAACTGGGGTTCCCTCCCCAGTAGGTGAGTGCAAGAGAATATCATGACATCAGCTGGAAGATGGATCCCAACTCTGGGATCTTTTCCCTCTGCTCCAGCTTGATGATCTCCTGTTCTGAGACTTTCAGCCTCCTTAACAGCACAGAGACTGTCAAACAGAGATGGGACTGCTCTGCTATGTCCGTGAAAGTCTCATTTATGTACCTCTGTCTCTCTTTGCTCCTCAAGAGCCCATATTTTGTCTGAGGATAGCAAGTTGCTTGCACCAAATACATACATATGCCACTTGCCCATGAGGCAGGTCATTATATACATTGCAGTCAAAGCAATAAACTCAGCAACCCCCTCTCCCCATGGCTGGTCTGCACTTTTACTCCTTTTTTCCCCCCGTAACCTCAGTTTACAGTATTTTGTTAGGTGCACTGGGATTTGTTTATTCTATCGGTTACTTTTCTTGGGGAATAGATATCTTTCTACTTGTTATCTCCCTCAGACACCTCCACCAGCAACTCTCATTGCAGCCAAACTCTCCTTACCTTGGCAGCTGTGCTCTCTCACTCTGTTGAGGGTTCTCTCTGCTTGAGACAATACCATGGCAATACCAGCATTCACAATAAACTGTCCAATGTGACATGAATGAGTTGTCAGTGACCCTCAAGGCCACACATCTTTGATATGTCAGAAAATGCTGCCCAAATTCCATCCAGTACTGAACTGAGATACACAGATCCCACAATAAGGAGCAAGAGCAAAACCAAGTAATCAACCCATTTCTCCATTTCTTCAACCCAGATTTGCAGGGAATAAAAGTGAGAGGAGACATGATCCAGCACTGCCATCAGCAAATGTGTGAAGATGGGGGACAGTACCAGTAACACATACCAAAGTGATTCCTAGAGTGTCTCGCTGTGATGCACAAACCCCTAGAATACCACACCTGAAAGGTAGCACTAATGTCACAATACAAAAGTGGCAGTGTGGATCAGGGCATACATGTGTACACAGCATCATACCTGTGTCAAGCCCAGCATAGATGAACTCTAGAGTGTGGGCATGGGGAACATGCATGAGCATGAATATGATCCAGTATTTGGGTATGTGTGCCAATGTAGATATAGCCTAAGAGGAAAGCCATTTTCACTGACTCATAGGGTGAAATCCTGGCCCCAATCAAATTAATGGCAAAACTCCCAGATTTTACCGATAGATGTTAGGACCTGAAGGGACCATGATCTTCTGTTCCTCTCTCCTATATGACACAGTCCACTGAGTTTACACAGTTATTCCTGGATCCAGCCCAACAGCTTGTGTTGAACTAGAGCACATTTTAAAAAAAGATATATAATCTTCAGATAAAAACTCCAAATTTTGGAGAATTTTCAACTTCCTTTGGTTATCTGTTCCAATGGTTAATGCTTTCACTCTACTTCTATGTATTGGCTCCTGTTACACCTTTGTCTTCTAGATTAAAGACCTCTCTAATCTCTGATGTCTTCTTTCTGGATAGGTAATCACAGCCTGTGATTAAGTTGCCTGATAAACTTCTCTTTGATAATTAAATAGATTGGGACTGCTTTATTCTTGCATGGTAAGGCATGTTTTCCAGATTGTAAATCATTCACCTATGTCTTTTCTGAGCCATTTCCAATTTTTCAACATTCTTTTCAAAGTATGGACACCGAACTGACACAGTATTTCTGTAGGAGTCTCATCAATGTTCTTTACAGAAATAATATCGACTACTGCACATTGGAAGTTTGTTTAGTTATCCAAAATGAAACATGCCATTAAGTCCTCTTCAGAGCTATGCTTTTCAGTGTCACTTTACTTTACCCTGTAAATAGAGCCTACATTGTTTGTTGCTAATGTGTGACCTTGCATGTGTTTGACTCCACACAGTTTACCAAGCATTTCAGTGGACTCTATATAACTGACCTGTTCTATTTTATTAAGTAAAGCTGGTCAGAAAAAAGGTTCTATCCTCCCCATGGAAGATTTCAGGTCTTTCATTATAAGCAGGATCCATACTGGGAGTGCTTTGCCAGCAGTATAGATATACCAGCAAAATGCTTCTAGTCTGACCTCCTGCACACCTCCTGCAGACCACAGAACCTCACTCACCCTCTTTTGTAATAGACCCATAACATCTGGCTGAGTTAGTGACGTCCACAAATCATAATTTAAAGACTTCAAGTTACAGAGGATCTGCCATTTACACTAGTTTAAACCTGTAAGTGACCTGTAGCCCATGCTGCAGAGGAAGGCAACAAAAACAAAAACCCTGAGTCTCTACCAATCTGACCTATGGAAGAATTTCTTCCCTACCCCAAATATGGCAATCAGTTAGACACTGAGCATGTGGGAAAAACCCACCAGCCAGACATCTGGGAAAGAATTCTCTGTAGTAACTCAGAGCCCTTCCCATGTAGTGCCCTATCACCAGACGTTGGTGATATTTGCTGTTAGCAGTCGCATATCAGGTACATGCCATTGTAGGCAGCTTCATCATACCATCCCCTCCATAACCCTGCCAAGCTCAGTCATGAAGCCTTCCCCCCCGCACTGCTCTCCTTGGAAGGCTACTCCAGAACTATACTCCTTTGATGGTTAGAAACCTTCATCTATATTCACGCCTAAATTTGCTGATGGCCAGTTTATACCCATTTTTTTGTGTCCAGATTGGTGCTTATTTTAAATAACTTCTCTCCCTCCCTGGTATTTCTCTCTCTGATGTATTTATAAAGAGCAACCATATCTCCGCTCAGCCTTCTTTTGTTTAGGCTAAACAAGCCAAGTTCTTTGAGTCTCCTCTCACAATGTAGATTTTTCATTCCTCTGCTCATCCTAGTAGCGCTTCTCTGCACCTGTTTCAGTTCAAATTCATCTTTCTTAAACATGGGAGACCAGAACTGCACACAGTATTCCAGATGAGGTCTCACCAGTGCCTGGTATAATGGGTACTAACACTTCCCTATCTCTACTGGAAATACCTTGCCTGATGCATCCTAGAATTGCATTAGCCTTTTTCCTGGCCACATCACATTGACAGGTCACAGTCATTCTGTGATCAACCAATACACCAAAATCTTTCTCCTCCTCTGTTTCCTCCAACTGATAAGTCTCCACCTTATAGCAAACATTTTTGTTGTTAGTCCCTAAGTGCATGACCTTGCACTTTGCACTATTAATGTAATCAGCTGTCAGCATGTGACAGCAGCCACACCCCGGAGACCGTCTCAACTGGCGGGCTAAACCAGGTGAAGGTAGCCTATGAGCATGAGACTCTCGGTGAGTTAGGGCCTGTCTACCCATTGCATGCAAAGGTTGGATCCGGCTGACTGAGGCAATCTGGTTCAACCTGGTTTAATGGTCAGGAAGGCGGTGACAGCAAGTGTTGTGGAACGCTTAAGAGCACGACAAGACACGTAGGCGTCCTGGTCATCCACTGCGCCCTGCCCTATTTCCAGCCGTTTTGACTTCTGTCCTGCCACAGGATACAGATAGGAACTGGGAAGAGAGAGTGAGGCTGACGTTGCGCAACTGTCCCTCACTGTAATCCAATTCACGTGCAAGTCTCGACATTATATCATATCATATTACATCATATCAAGTCCTGTGGCGATGGGTGAGTGACAAAGCAGCAGGTTTGGATACACTGGGAGCTGTAGCCGCAGACCTGCACATAGGCGGCTCAGGCATAATGGTCGTTCCTCACTGACTGAAGCAGCAGTGGAGCTCGGCATCTTCTTGAGCGACTGAGCAGCCCTATTCAGGATCGCACTGCTCACCTCCATAGAACGAGGAGGGGGCTAGAAAAGGTGCCCTAAACATTGCCTGCTTCACCTTACCCTGGCCAGCATACCACGGCTGGCGGGGATCCCATAAAAGCGGTGAACAAAAACAAAAACAAAACTTAGAGTGACACCGATCACTTTTGGCACATGGAATGTGCGCACGTTACTGGACAACATCACGGCAGACAGACCAGAGAGAAGAACAGCACTTATCGCTAGAGAGCTCACATGTTACAACATTGACATTGCAGCCCTTAGCGAAACTCATAGACTCATAGACTTTAAGGTCAGAAGGGACCATTATGATCATCTGGTCTGACCCCGCTGCATGCTGCAGGCCACAAAACCGTCCCTACCCCTTCCCTGGACTCTGCTGTTGAAGTCCCCAATCCTGTGTTTTAGTGACTTCAATCGGCAGAGACCCTCCTGCTAGTGATCCCTGCCCCATGCTGTGGAGGAAGGCGAAAAACCTCCAGAGGCTCAGCCAATCTACCCTGGAGGAAAATTCCTTCCCGACCCCAAATATGGCGATCAGTAAGACCCCGAGCATGTAGGCAAGAGTCTCTAGCCTGACTCCTGTTAGCCATTATACTATTTACCTACCATTGCTTGGTATTCCTTGGCTACTATGTTTTACCACTAAACCATTCCCTCCATAAACTTATCTAACTTAATCTTAAAACCAGACAGGTCCGTCGCCCCCACCGTTTCCCTCGGAAGGCCGTTCCAATATTTCACCCCTCTGACGGTCAGAAAACTTCGTCTGATTTCAAGCCTGAACTTCCCCACGGCCATTTTATATCCATTCGTTCTCGTGTCCACATTAGTACTAAGCTGGAATAATTCCTCTCCCACCCTTGTATTTATTCCTCTGATATATTTAAAGAGAGCAATCATATCCCTCCTCAGCCTTCGTTTTGTCAGACTAAACAACCCAAGCTCCTCTAGTCTCCTTTCATACGACAGGTTTTCCATTCCTCTGATCATCCTAGTCGCCCTTCTCTGAACCCGTTCCAGTTTGAGTTCATCTTTTTTAAACATGGGAGACCAGAACTGCACACAGTACTCCAAATGAGGTCTCACCAGCGCCTTATACAACGGAAGCAGGACCTCCTTATCCCTACTAGATATACCTCGCCTAATGCATCCCAAGACCGCATTGGCTTTTTTCACCGCCACGTCACATTGTCGACTCATAGTCATCCTGCGGTCTACAAGGACCCCTAAGTCCTTCTCCTCTTCCGTTACTTCTAACCAATGCGTCCCCAACTTGTAACTAAAATTGTTATTAGTCATCCCCAAATGCATCACCTTACACTTTTCACTATTAAATTTCATCCTATTTCTGATACTCCAATTCACAAGCTCATTCAAGTCTCCCTGCAGAATATCCCTATCCTCCTCCGAATTTGCAATGCCTCCCACCTTCGTATCATCCGCAAACTTTATCAGCCCACTCCTGCAATCGGTTCCGAGGTCAATTATAAATAGATTAAATAAAATGGGTCCCAAAACCGAACCTTGAGGCACTCCACTAGTAACCTCCCTCCAACCTGACAGTTCACCCTTTAATACGACCCGCTGAAACTCGCCTTGCTAATGAAGGACAGCTATCCGAGTCAGGCGGATTCTTCTGGAGTGGCCGCAGCAGTGATGAGCGTTGCGAATCTGGAGTTGGCTTCACCATCAAGAATCATCTTGTTCGGAAACTTGCCAGTTCCTCCAAGGGTATGAATGACCGGCTCATGACAATGCAGCTTCCGCTTCAAAAAGGAAAACAAGCTACTTTGATCAGCGCATATGCTCCCACAATGACCAACTCAGAGGATGTGAAGGATAAATTCTACTAAGAACTAGATACTCTGCTATCGTCAGTGCACCGCACAGACAAGCTGATTATGCTTGGCGATTTTAACGCAAGAGTTGGATGTGATGCCGCAGCCTGGGAAGGAGTCATCGGGAAAAATGGAGTGTGAAAGTGCAACAGCAATGGTCTGTTACTGCTGAAAACTTGTGCAGCACATGGCCTTCTAATCAACAATACAGTCTTCCGCCTTCCTACCCATAACAGGACTTCGTGGATGCATCCCTGTTCCAAGCACTGGCATTTGATCGATTATGTCATCATCAGGAGAAGGGAAAGACAAGATGTCAGGGTTACAAAAGCTATGTGTGGTGCTGACTGTTGGACAGATCATAGGCTCATAGTATCCAAAATGTAGCTCCGTATCATGCCGAAGAGACGACCACAAGGCTGTAAGGCTTTCAAAAGGATCAACGTGCCGAAGCTGAAGAACAGATGCATCACTGAAAATCTAGCGGAAGACCTAGAGAATGAGCTTGCTGATCTTCTTATTGAGGATGACGCTGAGAAAGACTGGGAGCGATTCCGCAACCCTGTCCATACAGCTGCATCGAAGGTATTGGGGCCCTCCACATGCAGGCGGCAAGACTGGTTTGATGAAAATGATGCAGAAATCCAGGCCTTACTTGCTAAGAAGCACTGCCTGCATCGTGCATATCAAAATAATCCATCCTCAGCGGCAAAGAAGACCGCCTTTATCAACGCTCGCAGAACAGTACAGAACCAACTGCACAAAATGTGGGACTTGTGGCTGAGCGCCAAAGCAGATGAAATACAGGCATATGCGGACAGGAAAAACTATAAGCAGTTTTATGAAGCCCTTAATACACTCTATGGTCCACAGTCTTCTGGAAGCTTTCCCCTCCTGAACTCTGATGGTACTATGCTCCTTACAGAGAAGACGCAGATTCTCCAGAGATGGGCTGAACACTTTGACACAATTCTCAATTGCCCCTCAGTCATCAATGATGAGGCCATTGACAAGCCCCAGGTTGCAGTCAATGACTCCATGGATGCTTCACCAGAAGAGGACTAAGTGAAGAAAGCTATCAATCAGCTGTCAAGTGGCAAAGGCCCAGGGTCAGATGCCATACCAGCAGAGGTGTACAAAGTCAGTGGACCAATGCTGCTACGGAAACTCATTTAGCTTTTTCAGTCCTTCTGGAAGCAGGGAACCATTCCACAAGAATTTAGAGACGCGTCCACCTTGCACCTCTATAAGAGGAAGGGCAATCGCCAGGTATGCGACAATCACCATGGAATCTCGCTGCTTTCTACAGCGGGGAAAGTTCTTGCACGGGTTCTGTTGAACCGATTGATCACTCACCTGAAGAAGGGCTTACTGCCAGAATCACAGTGTGCCTTCCGTAAGGGATGTGGGACTATTGACATGATCTTCGCTGTGCATCAGCTACAGGAGAAATGTCAAGAGCAGAATAGTGAACTCTACACAACTTTTGTGGACCTCACGAAAGCATTTGACTCTGTCAGCCACCAGAGCCTGTGGAGGATCATGTCGAGATTTGACTGTCCAGACAGATTTTTACGAATGGTACGTCAATTTCATCATGGTATGATGGTTCGTGTTCTGGATGACGGTGAAACATCTGAGGCCTTCCCAGTCACCAACGGCATCAAGCAAGGGTGTGTTTTAGCACCCACTTTGTTCAGCATGATATTCTCTGCCACTTTGACTGATGCCTTTCAACACTGCACTGAAAGAGTAGGCCTGAAGTATAGAACTGATGGTTAACTGTTTAATCTGAGGCAACTGCGTGCCATCACCAAGGTGAAGGAAACTGTACTTTGAGACTTTCTCTTTGCCAATGATTGTGCTCTGAATGCTAGTACAGAGCCAGAAATGCAAGCCAGTATGGACAAGTTTTCAACTGCATGAAACAACTTCGGTCTCACCATTAACATCAAGAAGACTGAGGTCATGCACCAGCCAGCTCCCCACGCTTTGTACTCAGAACCATCCATCACTGTAAATGGACAGAGACTTCAGACAGTGGACCACTTCACATATCTGGGCAGTACCCTTTCCCGAGCAGTGTCAATCGATGATGAAGTAAACTGCAGAATTGCTAAAGCCAGCTCTGCATTTGGCCGATGTGCTCCAATCTTTGAGAACATTGAGGGAGCCTACCAACGAAGCTGAAGGTCTACTGAGCAGTGGTGCTTCCAACTCTGCTGTATGACTGTGAGACGTGGACTGTCTATCGGAGTCATGCATGAAGGCTCAATCACTTCCACATTTTCTGTCTGCGAAAGCTTCTAAAAATCAGATGGTAGGACAAAGTGCCCGATACTGATGTCCTTGCTAGAGCCAGTCTGCGATCAGTTTACACATTACTGATGAGAGCCCAGACCAGGTGGGCCGGACATGTTGAGAATGTCAGATGAACGCATTCCTAAACAGCTCTTCTACGGAGAACTCACTCAGGGAAAGCGCTCCCATGGAGGACAAAGGAAGCGGTTCAAGGACATGCTGAAGACCTCTTTGAAGTCCTTTGAGATGAACACGGCCACATAGGAAACCTTCGCACTGAACCGTTCAGCATGGCACAGCCTCATTCACGCAGGCAGTAATACCTCTGAGGCGAGGAGTATTGCTGAGGCTGAAAAAAAGCGTGAGCTGCGCAAGTCCAGAGCTGCTCGTACACCATCAACAGTGCCATTATATGTCTGCCTGATGAGTGACAGGACGTTCCACGCCTGAATCGGACAGATCAGTCATCTCCGGACACACAGAGCCTGGTCATCGAAAGAATGAGTTGTTGAGGTCTTCATCAATAACAATGGATGAACATCATTAAGTTTAATCCTTTTTCTATTACTTCAGTTTTCAAGGTCATCCAGATCTTCTTCTATGATATTCTGGTCTTCCTCTGTATTCACAATACCTCCCAAATTGTGTCATCCAAAAATTTTATTAGCAGATTCCCACTTTATATGCCAAGGTTATGAATGAAAATGTTAAATAAGATTGGTCTCAAGACCGATCCCTGAGGGACTCCACTAGTAACCTCCCCCTAGCCTTACAGATCACCTTTCAGTATGACCCATTGTAGTCTCCTCTTTACCAGCTCCTTATCCACGTTTCAATGTTCATAGTAATCGTCAGCTTCTCCAATTTTCCATGTGGAATTGTATCAAATGCCTTACTGAAATCCAGCAGGATTAGATTGATGCCAGGATTTAGATTCTCTAAAAAATCAGTTATCTTCTCAAAGAAAAAAGAACGAGGAATACTTGTGGCACCTTAGAGACTAACAAATTTATTTGAGCATAAGCTTTCATGGGCTAAAACCCACTTCATCGGATGCATGAAGTGGAAAATACAGTAGGAAGATATATATACACAGAGGACATGAAAAAATGCATGTTTCAGAGTAACATGGCTACCACTCTGAAACCTTCTCAAAGAAGGAGATCAGGTTGGTCTGGCATGATTTACCTTTTGTGTCCTTAATTATTTTCTCTTTCAAAATTTGTTCTGAGACGTTGAATACAATTGAGTACAAACTAATAAGCCTGTAGTTTCCTGGATCACTTTTTTTTCCTTTCTTAAAAATAGGTACTACATTAGCAATTCTCTAGTCAGAGGGTATAATCCCTGAGTTTATAGATTCATTAAAAATCCATGCTATTGGGTTTGCAATTTCATGTGCAAGTTCCTTTAATATTGATAACATCTCATCATACTCCCAACCAACAGACCTATGCTGGGAAAAGTTTGTGGTATAGTCCTATCCTAAGCAATCAGTAATGCCATTAGAGAATATATTCACAACACATTCACATTTAACAATTTATCAAAACTTCACCAGCAGTACAGATTTTTTGCTTGAGTATCATAACAAATCTTTGGTGAGCAATTTTTCCTTGATTTAGCACTGATGTCCCAATTAAATGTTGATGGATCTTCTCTCTCTCTCTCTCTCTCCCCCCTAAATGGAAATTATAGGATCTGAATCACTTATTTGCCCTTTTCATAATATATGTATTTATTCAATTAGAAAAATCATTTTCATTAATCAGTAATGAATTCAGTTTCTCCTTGAATTGCTTATTTCCCTAATCATTTTCCCTCTAATACCCAAGCACTCTCCATGCTTTTGATTTCTTCCTTTATCTGCTATTTGACTCTTTTTTAGTCCAAGGTGTGAAAATGGACAGAAAATCCTAATCTGTGATAAATCCAGATAAACTGCATCTCTTTTTTTTTGTTTTACAAGACTACTAGTTCAATGTGCAGCTACCAGAATGCAGCAAAATGTGCATATGGACAGGTTTTCAGAGGGAATACAGTGTAGGAAAAATAAACTCTAAAAGATTATGACAAGATAATAGAAAAAAAAACAGGAGAATGACCCACTTATTCCAACTTGTTTTCATTTATTATTAAAGTTGAATATCAAGTAGAATTTAGTCATTTCTACTTGGCCTTGATATAACTGAATAAAGAATAAATACTCAGCACCTATTTCTCCTGTTAGTGTTCTCTCATATTTTTGGACAAAATGTGTTCCATTCTGTATGTGCATAATGGAAGAACATAGGAAAGAAAGTTTCAAAGTTGTATCAAAATGTAAACCTTTATCCTATAGGGTTTTTTGGTTTTTTTTTTTTTCATTTTTTTCTTCTTTGAAAATTTCTTCAATTACTGATTTAGGCCAAGACTTTCAGAAGTGACCAGTGATTTGGGTGTATCAAATTTTTGGGGGCCAACTTGAGACACCTTAGAGGAGTCTTGTTTTCAGTATGTGTTGAGCACCCACACTCTGAGATCCATGCCCCCTTTAAGTTGTCTCAGATTGGATGTCCAAACATGAGGCATCTGAAATCACTGACTGCATTTGAAATTCTTGTTCCTAAGCTTACGAAGTTTTGCTGTATCTCTTTCTATTTAAAACAAAACAAATAAAAAAAAACCCCACAACTTTTTGTATCTAGCCAATGAAAGAGAGAGAATAATGAAAGACTGGCTAGAGCACAGCTAGGAACTTGCCAATTTCTATCCTGCCCACACATCTGACACGGTCTGTGGCCTTGAGCAAGCTATTTAGGATGAAATGTCTAATCTACAATCTGGCCCTCATTTGACATAGCAGAGTCATATCACACCAGAGCTCTGAAAAGGACTGAAGTTAGTGGGACAATTTCATCAGTAAAGATACTTACTGAAAAGACTCTTACGTGACTATGCAGGATCATGTCCTTACTGTGACTTTTAATGATCAGTGCAACTGGGACCCCTTTGATTGCTGTGAAGAGCAGAAAAGGAATTAAGAAATGTGGTTTAATAAATTCAGCATTATAAATTGGTCTTCTCAGCCAATATGGCTCTATCCACGCCCAAAATATCACTTGGGAAAAAGACATCAGACATTAGAAGATATTCAAAATACTGGTCAGAGTTTAGTAACAGTTCAGTAGTTCAGTTAATCCAGTAAAGAGTCAAACTGGTAGACAGGATTGAGGGAAATGAGAGGTTTCTAAAATGTATCAGAAATCCAGACAAAATACTCAAATCTTCAGAGGTCAATAGCAAGTTTAGCATAACTTCCAGAAGCACCCAGGAAACATATTTTCTGTAACTATTAGCCTCTTCCACCACCTTATCTCATCCCACAGCTTCTCTTACATCAACCAAACTAGTTTGTGACCTCTGTGTGTACCCAGGGTTGTCAGCTGTTAATGCAACTAAACTTAGACTTACATTCTAATAGGAATACAACAATCAGATTACAATAGGACATATTTATTTGTCTTTCCATTAAATATGCTTTTTAGTAATCTCTTACTTGGAAGGATAAAGAAGTTTATGATTATGTATTATTTTATTTGTTTAGTACTCACAGTGTGATAAAAGCTATAAAAACAAGTAATAAAAATAGTCATTGCCCTGAAGCTTAAAAGATACAGACTAAAAGACAAACATATAGAAGCAGCATTACTGGGAAATCCGGAGGTGATGATAACGACTAGGTTTATTATTGTTTTTTTATTCCTTATTGTCTCACTTCTTGTGGCAACAGATTGACAGTAAATAAAGCTCAAAATGTTTTTTTTTTTTTGGTCTTTTCTTCTAAGTGCCTTCTCAGTCCTTCAAGCCTTTTGTGGTGGAACTTCCATTTATGTCAATGTAATTTGTCTCCAGTTTGCATAAACTTGTCGCTGGGGATTTGGGAATGATGGATATGGAAACACCATGAACTTTTTAACTATAGGATGTGATCCTGATTGATTCTGAGCAGCTGCATCTTCAATCTCATCTAAGGGATCTCCACACTTCTCAAAAATCGCATTTTAGGGCATGAGCCAAAGTCTAAGGAAGTAAAGAGGAGTCCTGCCTTCAACCTCAATGAGTTTTGTGTCAAGACATTAAAGAAAACCCTCAAAATCCCAAATTTACTCAAAATACTGAATTCTGTTTCAGGCATTCAAGGTACAATATATAATTTGTGTTACAGGATAGTTTGTTAATATGCTCTAATATGTATGGGCAGATAATGCAGTATGTTGATAGGGTGCATAGCTAATTTCTAGAGACACACTCATTGTCAGACAAACCAGTATCCATGCACCATATGTGAAACAGAGAGAATGTAGGCAGAGGAAAAATTCCCCAGAGGGGAAAAAAAACATTTTCAGCTCATTTGATATGAAAAATTAGCTGTGGCACTTTCTTTTTAACTAACAGACTCTTTCCAAGTGAAATCTTATACCTCAAGAGTGACAGTTCATAAAGAAGCCTACTGGGTCATTTTTTTTATCACCCAATCTAAAAATACAGTAGCCTGTACTTCAGCAAGTTTCTGAAATAAAAGTTTAATGGCAAATGAACAAAGTTATGACACAGCATCTCTACAATATAATCACTAGTTTTGCAGGTATGAAAATATTTGTCAGCCATTTCTTTTGTTAAAGACTAGTGAAATACACTTCCAGATTAAAAATCACCTGTGTTTGCTCTGATTTCTAGAAGCAGCACAGAGCTCTTTGGCAAAAAGCATTTCAAGTTTCTCAAGACACAGAGCTTTCAAGTTTACTTAAGTGAGAAAAAAGCAAAAAATGTTTGCAGAAGCAAATGCAAATCATATGTTTAATCCAGTGTCGTTTTATTTTCAAGAAACTGATGGCATACAGATCTTTTTTTTAGTTCTTGGACCATTAAGCTGTGACTGCTGCACTATATATTAGGAAGCAGGCTCCCGTATATGTCAAAATCTGGATGCTGAAGATCTTTCAGAGAAGAGCACTGCAGCAACAGGAAATGTGCAATGACTGATGACTGGACCAAGATCATATAAAATTATAGTTTGCTTTTAGCAGGTGCTGAATCTTGAAGTGAATCTGTTTGATTGCTTGGTATTAAATGTCATATCGTGTGACAAGTAACTTTTATTGTCCGTTTCTCAACATATAAAGTTGTTTTGTACAGTACTTTCATGAGAAATCTCATCAGAAAACATGATTTCTTTTAAGCTAGTAAGGCAACATTAGAGATATTCAGCCACTTATGTGTCTTTTATATAAAATAATGCAAGCAATTTAAATCAACACGATCCATATTCTATCTATCTATCTATTTGTGGGACTGCTGTCTTGCATTCCCGATATAGGAACTACAGAGTCATTAAAGTCAGAGTGGGGTTCAACACAGGGGAAAGGCTCCAGCTATGTATAGACAATTGTAGGACTGAGAACGTATTCATTGCTATTTACATTACACTTGATCCTTTGCCTATTTCACTGTGTACATAACTGATATACTCATTTTGCCTCAACTTATTCAATGAACTTATTCATTTTGCCTCAACAATGACTTCCCTATAATTTTGGAAACATTCCTCCAATGTGGAGAAATTTTCTTGTTTCCCAATTTAAAGTTATCATTAGCCTGGTAACTAATATCAGATAAAAGAATACATTCTTTATTTCTCAGAGTGAGGCTATTTCCACTAGGAAGCCCCAAAAGGTTTACCAACAGATCATTTGGTGATAAAGGTCCAAAAGTGGGGAAATTGGGACACGAACTGCATCCTAGTACTCATTAATAATTGGACATGTGAACCATACATATATGTATCCTCTTTCCCCACAATTTCTCCAACATCTATATCTACCAAATGTGTCAATATAGTTTAAAAATGTGTTGGTATGAAATAGCCTTGAGATCACAATCTTAAACGAATTTCTCTTATCATACTACAAATTAAGTCTGTCATCTTTTTTTTTTAAATCAAATCCAATTCCTCCAGTATAATTACTTTTCCTAGATCCTTTTCTCATTGTATCCTCAGTGGCAATTTTATAGGCACAGCGACTAATTGTACTGTTGTTTGTTTTTTACCTCTGTGGTAGTATGTTGGCAGGGACAGGGTTAACTCTCCAGGGCAGAAGGAATCTATCACAGCTGTTTACCCTAATTATGGGCTCATTTTGCCATATCAGCTAGCTCTGTCTATGGGCAACCCTGTTTTATGATGTTAATATGACCCCCAAACTATCGGTCATTTCTTGTTTATCTGATTTCTTGCAAGCAAATTTGAAGTAGTTATGGAGAGAAGAGAGAGTTTTTTCTGTTCTGTATTTGAATTTCCATATTTCCTACAGCATATGAGAACACAGAGGCCCAAATCCATAAAAGTAGTTAGGCACCTAAACCACAGATTTAGGTCCAGATGCCTAAATCCCTCCTAAATCCCAGGGCAACCTATGAACCAGGAGAAGATAGCAGCTCCTCTGCATCTCACCTGTAAGGTCTAATCAGATAGGTGTATTGAGATACTGTCTACTGAATCAAAATTTGGTAGCAGCAACACCTGCCTTGTAGTCTATGGATAGCACTCTAACCTAGGAGGTGGCAGAGCTAGGTTCAATTCTACTGTTTAAATCCCACCTCTCAAGGAAGTTCTGTAACCTATGGGATGTTCAAATTTGGGGCTCCCTCAAGCTCTCTTGAAGAAGCTGGTCCACAGTGTATAAATAACTAAAGACTCACTGGGGTCTGGGGAGTATATGCTGGGTCTCCAGACTCCTATGCGGGTGACCTAAACAGCAGGCTATCAAGTCATTTTCATGCTTTATTTGTAGATCTGGGCCACAGTCTCCTTCCAAGACCTTTTTTTCTCCCTGTATTTCCTCTTGTAGATTTTTAGTTTTCTCTAAAATTATAGTTATGCATTTTTGGCTTATTTATTTGTTCAGGAGATCAAAATAAGTATTATTTATTTTGACAAGTCATAATACACCCTAGACCCCATTTCCCAAGAAGGACCCCCTGTCACTGTAAATAAATGATGTGAAGGAAACAGCTTTCAGGGAACTTTAATAATCAGCATAAGCAGACACTAGTTCAACACAGGAAAAGGCTCCAGCACTAAGGTGAGCACTAACATAAGCTAATTCTTTGTTGCTGGATAAAATGTAGTATAAACAAATAAAAGGAAGACATGTCAAAACATTTAAAGAGGACATTCCCAATTCAATGTTTTTGTTTCTTTAAAGCCTATTCCCTACACCGGACACTTTTCATTTGAATTCTTATTTCTGGTAGTCATGAACTGATGATGATATTCCCTTGTCACTTTTGTAATTATTACCTATATTTGCTGGATAATCAACCATTTCCTTTTTCATAACCTACCTGCTCCTTCTGCTTGATCTTGCAGAATATTGAAAAGGCTACATCTGCTCTAACTTACACAGGTGCATATCCTTGGGAATTTCACCTGCATAAATGAAATATTCAGTCATATTCCAATAGTTTTGATTGTAACAGTTGTGAAGTTGTAAACCCAAGACTACGGGCCCTACCGTCATTGAAACAGGCTACTCCAAGGGAATGGAAACTCCACAAATTACAGTTTCTTTGTCATTTTTCCATTGGATAGAGGGGAAGTTTGCCCCGCTACAAAAGAAATAATGGATTAATTCTCCAAACCCAAGGGAGCCCCTGAAATTCACATTGTCTTTCATACTGGCTCTTGGTCCCTGTGGCTCTGGCAGGAATCATGCTGTCAATGAATTGCCCTCTAACTCCCAGACTGCTGCCTCCAAAATCTCCCTCATAGGGAGAGTCCACTGTGTGGAGGAGTCTGTGGCAAAGGAGTCTCATTTGTTTGGGGAGGAGTGGGATGATGCAAAAGTGATAAAGGACAAGCCATCTCTCCAATCTTTTGCTGGCCCAACCCTTCTGTAGACATGGAAGCCAAAATCCCACAGGACACCCACAGGAGGAGCTTCTTTGGAGTTGGTGGAATTGAGTAAAAAGAATGCCACTTCACCCTTCCTGACCTCCCCACTGACATCTCACTGGATTTCATCCACCTTGGCTCACCAGGGGAAGGGGATATTAGGGCCCTGTATCTGATATGCAGGCTAAAAAAGCTGGCTGTAGTGGGAGAAACCAAATTTTCAAACATGTATACAGAGTTGAAGTCTTCGTATTTTTCCAGTCCCAAAGAGGCAGTCCTGCCCTGCAAGCTGAGCTCCATTGAATAACATTGGGTTTGCATAGGAAAGTCACTACCTTCCGGTGAGAAAGAAGGAATTTTAAGACTGAGCCAGATCCTCAACTGGTGTAAATCACATAGTCAACAGACTAACGTCAACAGAGTTATGTCAATTTACAACAGTCAAGGATCTTGCTCTTCATGACTATATCTGCAGCAATAGAATGAAAAATATACAACAACACTACCGGCAAGACAATTTGTAACAGAACAGCCTCCTGGGATTACTCTTGTACCTTACATCTGTGTAAGGGAGAGCAGACTCAGACCCCAAAGTATAATAGAAATTAAAGATGGAAGAAATAGCTATTTAATCAAATTAACATAGAAAACAGAGAAAACACAAGCCTTGAATCTTTGTAGTGTTTGTTTAGAAAAGAAAAATATTTAATGTTTTGGCCAAGAGTTTGAACAGTGTGTAGTGATTTTGGGTGCCTCAACTTCCAGGTGTCCA
The DNA here is from genome assembly GCF_013100865.1 of Trachemys scripta elegans. Taxonomy (NCBI): domain Eukaryota; kingdom Metazoa; phylum Chordata; order Testudines; family Emydidae; genus Trachemys; species Trachemys scripta. The sequence continues at coordinate 259,636,002 of NC_048298.1, read as the reverse complement.
ATTTCAAACACCTTAATGGGACTTGATTCTCAAAAGGTGCTGAGCACTCACCTGATGTGGTATCTCAAGTAGGATCCCCCAAATAACTAGGTATTTTGGAAAATCTTGACTTAGATCATTAACACCTCTTCTATGTATAGGAACCAATAGATGGGCTAAGCGACTTACCTTCTGTGAAACCTCAAAAGCAGTTTTGTTAAACACGCAAGCACACACACACACACATACACACACACACACTTATTCAATTTAAAGTGGAAATTTACCTTTACATTTTAAAATGATGGCTTGATATCTTTTTTAAGCTTAAAGAGCAATTACCACAAACTGTCTGAGATTAAGGTTATATTTCAGCTTAATGTATGGGGATTTATATGAATAATTAGCATTTGCATATGCATAGAACTCCACCTGCCACTCCTAAGAGGAATATGATACAGCCCTACACATCTCAGTTACCTTTAGCTATCGTTTTCATCTACCATTCAGCAAGCATTTATAATTTATTTTTCCCTTTTCATAAATCAGAACAGCATACCTGGAGTATTTAATAGTATTATCATCCTGAATCCATAAATGTGACCAGTCTCTTTACTTAGTTGCTGTCTGTACAGATTTTCATGCACCATAGCCATATTTAAAATAGCTGCATCTTCATTCACTTGGAACAGATGGAAAAACCTTTTCGATTAACAGATTTCACTATGTTGGAGTTTTGCAAGGTTATAGACCTTGGTTCCTATTACTTTAACAAGGCACAAAAAAGAATTTACATATGAGAGGTGTACAGCAGCTGTCAGGAAGGTTTGGACAGGATGACTTTCTGATTCTGACAGCTGCTGTGCAACTCTCAGATGTAAATTCTCCCCAATGCTTTGTCAGAGTGATAGGAACCAAGGTCTATAACCTTGCAAGTTTCCAACATAGTAAAATCCATTATTCGAAAAGTTTTTTCCATCTGCTCCAAGTAAAAGAAGACACAACTATTTTAAATATGTCTATAGTGTAAGAAAATCTGTATTGACAGCAGGCAGGACAAGAGATTGTTCATTTATACAATATGTGAACATATTTACAGAGCCTGGATGAAACTTTGATGTTCAGTGTTTAATTCAAGTTCTCAAAGTCATTCTATAAAACATCATGTCTTTATGGCAGATGATATAAGGAAATGAAATGGTTATTGGATCTGTGTCAGGCTCTCTAAGCCAAAGTATTTTAATAGTGCAGGTTATTTTCACCTATATTGTGAAATTTCCTCCTTTTCCTGTCCCTTTTGTTAGCTGATGTCAGGTGGATTCTAGAAATCCTGAGTCTGGCACCCCAAAATTCATTTTTAGTGGCCTTACAAGCGGTTAGTTAAGATATTTTAAGTGATGATTCAGCAACTGCAGCAAGTATTGAACATGAATATTTTCAAATATAGGTTACATATCAGTCAAAAACTTCATAACAGTTGTGTGCACTGTGAAAAAAACTATGGAGATTTCAAGGTAGGACAATGGAGGAACTAGAGTTAGATCCAGTAAGGTGTGGTGAAATCCTTGGCAGATGTAAATTTGGTGGTGCCATTCCACTCCTTCCTGACCCTCAGCATAGATAGCATGTTAAGAGTGTGTTGGGGGAGAAAGGAGAGGCTGGAGCATGCTGAACTTTGGTTATCTCCAACCAGCTAAATGGATCCTAGACATAGTTTAGAGCAGTCCTGAGGCTGCTCCAGATTAGGCTGATAACAAAACAGGCTTTGTCTGCCCCACATACTTTTCTAACACATCCCACAGCCAAAATAAAAGCAAATTGTTTTTTTGTTTGTTTGTTTTGTTTTGTTACATCCAGTACACGTTGTGGGGTATGGTTAGGATTTACCATTGATTACCTCTCCCATTGGAATCAGTATGAGAAGGACTAGGCCCTGCAGCTGTAAACCCTAAGCATCTGAGCTGGATTTTGGCACATTGAGATTAAAGAAAAAGGAGAAGATCCTCAGATGGAATAAATTGGCATTGCTCTATTAACTTAATTGAAGCTATAACAATTTATTCCACCTGAGGAGCATCGTCATGTTTTTTTGATTGCTTCAGTAGTGAGAGTGTAGTGGTCTTTAAATCTGGCAGAAATTCAGTGATAGCTCCGCTTTGTGCTTACTATAAGCATGCTCAGGTGTATCTTAGCACATTGTATTTTCTAGGCTCAAAAGATTAAGGATAATGTTTCAGTTTTGAGTCTAAATTGCTTTTCCTTTGTTCAAATTCTAAATATTGTTTTAATATATTTTTCTGTGGTGTAATAATTCAGAAGTAGCACAGACAGTTGACACTATCCAATAGTTTTCAAGCTATTCTTCAGGCTTGGCTTTAAAATACAGAGAGATTTTTCATGGTTTCCAACAGTTATTGCAAGTGAGGTGACAAAGAGAAAAAAGAGATAATAGCCTTTAGCAGTGCATGCAGCAATATTATCAATCTTGGTTTGTTTTTAGAGAGACTTTATAGTTCACGGCTACAAACTCTATAAATGAAATTTGTCACACTCCACATTTCACTGGCGTTACACTGTGCGTTGCTGGCTGACTAACCCTTAGTAGGGTAATACTGTCCTAACTTTAATCTCTCAAACAAGTATCACTGTTTATATGGAATGAATTTAAAAGTCTCTGTTTAATACATAAAGAATAGTCACCCATGTGACACAATTTCAGTGCCTTTTCACTGACAAAATTACAACTCGGGATTCTGGCCGAACATCCTGTGAAATTCAGTTCTATTTGGGTCAAACATGGTGTAAGTCAGTATTGAATTGGGCCCCTCGGGGTAAAAATAAATCTTATGATGGTTAATGTCTAAGGTCCCAATCCTACAATGAGCACCAAGAAATCCCAGGGGTCCACCCTGGTGGAGCTCATTGTAGGACCACGGTCAAAGGTATTAGCATAGACAAATTTGTGTTGGACAGCAATGGGTCTTCATAAATATTGTTTACTTGACTATTTCCTGAACAACCTCCGCAACAACCGTATACCAAAAGTAGCAATGTTGCACTCCCTGAAGCTATTAAATATAAATACCTTTTAAATACAACATTTTTAAGTTAGACAATATCAAAAGAGAAAAGAATGAAAATTTTCAAGATCCTGTAAGTGACATAGGAGTCTAAGTCCCATTTTCCAAAGTGACTTAGGCTAGATCCACAAAGAGATTTAAGTGCATAAGTACCTCGTTAGGCACCTAGGTCCATCATTTAGGGACCAGAGATGTTTTCAAAACCACCACTCAATGCTGCCTAACCTCATAAGTGCCTAAGCCACCTAGCCACATATGTTTCCATATGTATGCTTGTTCAAAGCTGCCTATTCATTGATGTGACCGCTAATGAGCTACTTGGCTCCCTTGCTGAAGCTGAAACCTTAGTGACTCTGAAGCAGGATTCTCAAATTGGGCACACTCCCAGCCTATCTTTCCAGCTGAGCCTGATCCCATTGGCATGCTCACAACATGCCTGTAGGCTTGGGCCCCACACAAAAGATAGTTGGAGGCAAGTGGGTCAGGAATTTTTTCAGCGTCCATGCGGTTCCAGTCATGTTCAAATCCTTGTTCTGCCTGATTGAGAGCAAGGCCTGAACCCAGCTCTCTCACATCCCAGGTGAGTACTCTGACCCCCAGGCTGGTGGATATAATGGAGTTGTTCTCTCTGTTTTATTTTTCCATGGGAAAGGTCTGGCTTTCACCTGCTAGGGCATGGGCTGACCTGGGTTAGGCACCTAAGTCCAGGAGAAGGTTCAAGACTGAGAATCGAGAATGTGGGTAGGTGCCTCTCTCCAGCCTGCCAGTCAGGTGCCTAGAGGACCAGATCAATAGGAGGTAGGTGCCTAAATACATTTGAGGCATCCCTTTCCTCTTTATTTCACTCCTGGGTAGCTTCCTAGCTTCTGAGGCTCCCTTGCATTGTATGGGGAACCTGGACACCTAACTGGATGGCAGAGTGCCTAGGGGTTAGAAATTGGTTAGGCAAACACATGTCAGGGATTGTCTAGATAATACTTAGTCCTGCCATGAATGCAGGGGACTGGACTAGATAATCTCTTGAGGTCCCTTCCAATCCTATGATTCTATGATCATAAGATTAAGTACCTTTGTAGATGTAGTCCTTAGTTGCTTAAGAGTGTAATAAGACTTTTCCAAAAGTGACTTATTCACTTTAGAGCATAAGTGTCAATGAGTTCCCAAGCGACCAAGGGCCAGATTTTTAATGGTATTTAGGCACCTAAAGATGTAGATCGGTGTTTTTTTCAGAGACTGGAGCATGAGTTATTCATGCCTAGTGATTAGAGCAGGGACCAAGGGCCAGATACAAGGGTCAAAGCCAAAGTCGGAAATCAAAGTTTAGGTTCAGAGATAGGTTACCAGAGGGGACAAGGAAAGAACAAGACTGGAACAAGTAGGCGTAAGAGCTACAGTAGCCACAGACAAATGCTTTGAGCAGCTACAACTTTGCTGTTGCTGTTGCGTTTAAGAGCCAGTTTACTGCTTCTTCACACAAGTCAGGCAGTCTAGCCAGTCAGGCAGACTAGTACAGGCCAGCCATGCTCATTACATTACCTGGAGACCAACTGTGCTGCAATCCCTGATTGCTAACTCTTTTGAAAATCCCACTAGACACTATTTTGCATCTTTAGGTGCCTAAATAGCTTTGAAAATCCCTTAGTCACTTTTCAAAATGTCACTCAAGAAATAGAAAATGTTAGCATAGGGAAAACCAATTCAATAAAAATATTCTTAAAGTTAATAAAGAAAGCATCTAACAAATCTATCTGGCTAATTGCTATACTACAACACTCAGCTAATGGCACATGTTGACATTATATACTGGTCTGAGGTTTTGCTCAACAATATGCTTAGAACCTTACAGCTCATATTAGTACTTCATATACGCCCTGAATCAGGAAACCACTTATGAATGTTCTTAGCTTTAAGCAAATGCTTAACTTGCATTGGCGTTAATTAAAGTTAAGCACATGCCTGAGTGCTTTGCTTAATTAGGGCCACAGAGCTTGATCTTGTACATTTCTAAACACTCTTATGAGATGTTGAGTCCTCCTGCAAGGTGCTGAGCACCTACAAGACCCTTTGAAATCAACGAGAGATAACAGCTTTCAGCATGTTGAAGAACTGAGCCTGAAGAGTTGTAGTTTGACTGTCTAATGATATATTGTACTGACTACATGATAAATAAGTCCTTAAGAACATAAGAATGGCCATACTGGGTTAGACCAAAGGTCCATCCAGCCCAATATCCTGTCTGCCGACAGTGGCCAACGCCGGGTGCCACAGACGGAGTGAACCTAACCTTAGTCAATATTTTGTAAAAAGTAGAAGTAGAAAGAAATGCAATCTTAAATGGAGAAGATATACCTGAACAACCATGTTCTTTCTTAACATGCACATCTCAGATGCTTTTATAACTGAAGTGAGAAAACTGCATTACATGGCTGTCATTTAGCTTATATGAAACAGTTTTCTTAGGCTCATGAAACTGTGCATTCTGAAGTCATTTCTAGCTGTTTGAGGGGATGCACATTTTTAGGAGTGTGAAATGTATTAAAAATAATTTGAACCTGGACTCAAACCCAAGTTTCCCTTTCTAACTGGAAAACAATGAGCCCATCTTAAACTTAATAGCCGATAAGAACAAGAAACTATCCAGATGAAAAAACTTCCACTGTATTTGGCTAATCATGGGACAGAAACAAGCCATTACATCATCCTGCCATTTATATAGCCCCTCCCCTGAAATCTGGGTCCCATATAAAATTAAATGATCATAGAGTTCATTTAAATATATTTAACTTTATATATATATATATATAACTTTTTTATTATATATATATATATAAGTTAAAAATATCCTCATAAATCCTTTACACAAAGCTATATCAGGCAAAAACATTTTCTTCAAGGATGTTCATTAAAAGAAATCTAATTCAGACAAATAGTCACATAACAAAAAAATCTTTAGGGACACAAGTGTGTAAATACCATATTACTTCTCATTATCTTTCAGGAGTACAGAACTAGTACTAATGTATATCCATTGTGAGATGGAACTACAAAACAGCCCTCAAAAGCATTACATACAGTACCAGCAAAAATCTACCAGGGACAGCCATTTCCCAAACTTTCATTTATATAAATGTGTGTGTAAAAATGAATTTCAGGCTACTAGCCAAGGTTTGTTTAATTAAGAAATATATAAATTTGGGCCCCAAGCCTGTAACTGGCTCTGTTGAGGCAGACCTCTGCCACCAAGCAATGCCAGTTGCTGGATTGGGGCCTTAATTTTGGGTGGAAGCATAAATAGTTTATAAGGTTTAAATCATCCAGCGAGAGAACAAAAACAAAACCATCTGACCAGGTGACCAGAACTTGAATAGCAAATTCTAAAATTCAAATAATCAAATTAATTATCACTTCAAAAATCTATACATCTCTGAGATCTAATATTTATATTGCATATATGTACTCTTTGCAAAGTCTATAGCTCAAATATGTTTATAAAGCTAATCCTCAGATAATTTTGAATATTGAACAAATTTGTAAAAATTACCATTTTTGGATAACTTGTATAGTTTAGAAATGATACATTTGTTGAATGTGTTATTTACATCAGGTAGTTTGATCAACTCTTATGGTCAACATGGCTGTTGGTGCTGTATTATAGCATTGTATCTAGTAACAGAAACCAGGGCAAACAGAACAGAAACGTAAATAACCAGAAAGGCTGGAAACATTTATTTTGACAAAATGTATGTTTAGATTCTGCAGAACACAGAATCCTTGGAGTTTCATACCCTGGGTTTCTACGTCACCCTACACAGCATACACAGATAAACAGAGGAATCAGGAAAAAAATGAAAATCAGTAATGGAACATAATACCATTTGTTCACACTGTGAGCTGTCAACAATCATGTATAATGTAACATTGCAACTGATAACAATTTAACCTCGTTTTTCTTGTATGAGGAGCTGAGGTTGTTGAAGTGTCCCTAATAAGATTACAGTTAGCCCTAACAGCAACTTGCAAGTGTTCCATTTTTCCCCAGCACATGATGAAAATTTAAAGAACACACAAAAGGCTTGTTTAAATTATGAATGATGATTTGCATCATTGTCATATGGTGCAAGGTAGTTACTCCTGGAAATTATTGTAAAAGTATGTATTATTAACAAATTCCTTTCATCATGCTGGTGCATGACAAACTGTTTTATATATCAGAAGACAAGAATACTAAGGCAAAATATTCTATACAACTCTCAAAACATAGGCATCAATACAGTCCTTTGGCCAATAAATACCCTTTTGGAGAAAGCCCCCATTTTCATAATACTTGCACTCAATTGTACAATGCTGTCCTGGGAAATTCCTGGGTGGAATTCTTCCTGATGTCAAGTGATCTTAAGCCATGGAAGCTTTAAATGTATGTGGGTGTGTGCAAATGTGTGTGCATTTTCCATAAATCAGTGTCTTATTTCTATAACCACAAATAAAAAGGAACAAACTCCACTGGAAATAGAAACATTGAAATTCTGTTTTGCTGAATTCTGAAGACATTTTATTATAAAATAGACAACTGCTTTGGAAGCATTTTTTTGGATGCAATCTCAATTTTACAATAATAAGTGAATTCATGGGCTTTTTTAATATTTCAGAGTTCACCCTGATTGTCCAAGAATGAACAGCTTTCTGTCTGCTTTGCAATCTTTTCTTCATGAGAAAGTATTTGTGAACTGATGTGCACTCCATTTGTAATCTTTGGAGTGGGGGATTTGTAATAAAATATTCAAAATATTAGGAGATTAAGAGACATCAACATGCTGTGAAGTCTGTTCTTGTGACACTAAGGCAGATTCATAGACGAACCATCTGACAATATTTAGGATGACAAATGGAACAGAAATGGTAAAATAATATGCATTAAGTTAAAAAATCACCATGAACCGATGCTCACAAACGTATAAAAATTAACTCTGAAACTTCATTTTTGATTGGCCTTGTGGTGGCAGGGCCTAATACTAAAAGAGATCAGTATTGTGAAAGGCATTTGAACATTGGGCTCTCATATGGGCAGTGCAGATTCCTAAATGCTTAGGTCTGTTCATTACTTATTTTTTTTTAAAATGCAGACTATTCTTCTTGTGACCTTTGAAGCTTGTGGTTTACAGGCAAAATCCATTTATCAAGACACTATGGCACATTGAAGCAAATGTAAGTTTCAATATTCAAGCCACCACTATCTTCTGCTGAGACAGAGACACTGTTTTAAACTCTACTTGCCTCTCTCTGTAAGTGAATTTTGGGAGAGCAAGTAATTCAGTGGCTTTCTCTTTTTTTTCTTTAGCCTAATGTAATATTATACCAGAAAGAGCGGGGTTGAAAAGAGGAGTCTGAGGTTCCCATGTAGGCTTGACTTACATTATTGTAATTATTGCTGAGCCAGATGGGAATTCCCATTCTGCTCTGGAGACTGGAAAGAGCTTGCTTCAGCATACAAAACTTTTTGCTGCAGCGTTCATTATCAGTAGAATAACCTACTAGAGATTAATATGACAAATGGAAATTGAACAAGTTTGTGTTAATCAGTTCAAAAAGTGAAGAGACATCATCAGAGCAAATTATGGCCCACTGTTTCTGTGACCAGTATAATTTAGCAGCTGGAAATGAAGGAGAAGAGCCAGACTATGTGATTAATTGGTTCTCTGCAGATGTCCAGAAAATGCTTAACACACCACTGGTGGTCCACTGGTGGTCCATGAACCAGTGTTGGACTGACAGTCCTTGTAGATATAGTCCTCTGTTAATCAGCAGAATGGTAAAAAAGTAGAATATGGACCCTGGACTCCAAACAGAAATTCAAGACAGAAGTAAAAGGGAATTTCAAAATCCCAGGATCACTCTTCACTCAGCTTTACCCCCAACTATGCTGGCGCACATATTTTAGCTAACCTAGGGTATGTCTACACTACCCACCGGATTGGCGGGCAGCAATCAATCCAATGGGGGTCTTTTTCTCACATCAATTCTAGACACGATAAATTGACCCCCCGAGCACTCTCCCGTCGACTTCTGTACTCCACCGACGTGAGAGATGCAGGCAGGTTCGAAGGGGGAGTGGCAGCAGTTGACTCACCACAGTGAAGACACCACAGTGAATAGGTTTAAGTATGTCAACTTCAACTTTGTTATTCATGTAGCTGAAGTTGCATAACTTAGGTCGATCTCCCCTCCAAGTGTAGACCAGGCCCTAGCTACTTAATTCTTATCCAGTTAATCTATTCTAATTGAACCAATTTAAAATTAAGATAACAAGAAATTATTAGTTTACAATTAGCTGAGTTTAAGATCTCATAATCGGCATGACAAATATGGTTCTATTCCAGGAAGTTTCTCTCTTCCTTTTTAATAATCCTCGTCAAAAATTTTCAAGTATAACATTTTATTTCAATAAACAAATAAACATAACCTTTTGAGGTTGTCATGTGCTTCCATGAAAAACACAACAGTCCCCCAAAAATTCACAAGAAAGTCAAATGCCATGAAGTCATGACAAATAATCTGTCAAAAATCACATTAATATTTAAACATTTTCCACCAGTTCTGTCCAATCTTCAATAGAGGATTTATTACTGAATTAACTGACCTACTTACCTAGTCTCTATTAAATTTATTCTTTTATGTATATAGTTTGGTAGCAAAGACTGGATTACAGACTAGACGCTTATAACAGCGGTTTATTTTTTATGTGAAGAATCTAATGTTTTTTTGTTTTGCTTTTACAGAAGATTAGATCTTAAATCACTTTGGTATTCAATCATTTTAGCATCCTTTACTCCTCTTTTTGCCTCATTCCAGTATTTCAAAAGTGGTACAATCTGTTTCGTTGAAGTGCACACTGCAAATATCCCTATTGAATTAAAATACTGTAAAAATAGAAAAAAGTGCTGCTGAAGTTGTGAAATCAATTTAACTAAGAATGTGGTTAATGTATATAGATGTTTATTGCATAGCCTGACAGGCCTTTCTGAAATTACCTGATTTCTAGCTTAATTACTTTTCCTCCAAAAGTGTATCATTCTTTTTCATAACTTTCTTCCCTTTTTTAATTACTGTAAATGGGCAACAAACTGAAACATTTCTTCTCACTTCCAGTTCTAAATGATACAACACTGGGGGAAAAAAGCTTTAAAAAAAATCTCCTTCTGGTCGGGTTACTAGACTTTGTGTATGTCTACACTATGGGATTACTCCGAATTTACAGAATTCGTTTTTTGGCAACCGACTGTATAAAGTCGAGTGCATTCGGCCACACTAAGCACATTAATTCGGCAGTGTGCATCCATGTACCGAGGCTAGTGTTGACTTCTGGAGTGTTGCATTGTGGGTAGCTATCCCATAGTTCCCGCAGTCTCCCCCACCCATTGGAATTCTGGGTTGAGATCCCAATGCCTGATGGGGCAAAAAACATTGTCATTGGTGGTTCTGGGTACAGCCTCACCCCTCCCTCTGTGAAAGCAATGGCAGACAACCGCTTCGCGCCTTTTTTCCTGGGTGAACTGTGCAGACTCCATACCACAGCAAGCCCAGCTCAAGACAGCAGTCATGAACATTGTAAACACCTTGCGCATTATCGTGCAGTTTATGCCAAACCAGGACCTGAAAAACCAGGAGAGGAGGAGGCGGCTACTGCAACGCGGCAACGAGAGTGATGAGGACATGGACACAGAATTCTCTCAAACCGCGGGCCCCAGTGCTTTGGAGATCATGCTGTTAACGGGGCAGGTTCTAGCCGTGGAATGCCGATTCTGGGCCCAGGAAACAAGCACCTGTTGGTGGGACCGCATAGTATTGCAGGTGTGGGATGATTCCCAGTGCCTGCAAAACTTTCACGTGGATAAGGGCACTTTCATGAAACTTTGTGACTTGCTTTCCCCTGCCCTGAAGCGCCAGAATACCAAGATGAGAGCAGCCCTCACAGTTGAGAAGCGAGTGGCTATAGCCCTGTGTATGCTTGTAATGCCAGACAGCTACCGGTCAGTCGGGAATAAATTTGGAGTGGGAAAATCTACTGTGGGGGCTGCTGTCATGCAAGTAGCCAAAGCAATCATTGAGCTGCTGCTACGAAAGGTAGTGACTATGGGAAATGTGCAGGTCATAGTGGATGGCTTTGCTGCAATGGGATTCCCTAACAGTGGTGGGGCGATAGATGGAACCCATATCCCTATCTTGGCACCAGAGCACCAGGATACCCAGTACATAAACCACAAGGGGTACTTTTCAATGGTGCTGCAAGCACTGGTGGATCACAAGGGGTGTTTCACCAACATCAACATGGAATGGCCGGGAAGGGTCCATGACACTTGCGTCTTCAGGAACACTAATCTGTTTAAATGGCTGCAACAAGGGATTTACTTCCCAGACCAGAAAATAACTGTTGGGGATGTTGAAATGCCTATAGTTATCCTTGGGGACCCAGCCTACCCCTTAATGCCATGGCTCATGAAGCCATACACAGGCAGCCTGGACAATAGTCAGGCGCTGTTCAGGCTGAGCAAGTGCAGAATGGTGATAGAATGTGCATTTGGACATTTAAAGGACATTCACTGGTGCACTTTACTGGCTCACTCAGACCTCAGCCAAACCAATATTCCCATTGTTATTGCTGCTTGCTGTGTGCTCCACAATCTCTGTGAGAGTAAGGGAGAGACCTTTATGGCAGGGTGGGAGGTTGAAACAAATCGCCTGGCCGCTGATTTCACGCAGCCAGACACCAGGGCGATTAGAAGAGCACACCAGGAAGTGCTGTGCATCAGAGAAGCTTTGAAAACCAGTTTCATGACTGGCCAGGCTATGGTGTGAAAGTTCTGTTTGTTTCTCCTTGATGAAAACCCACCCCCTTGATTGACTCATTCCATGTAAGCAACCCACCCTCCCCCTTCGATCACAGCTTGCTTTCAAAGGAAATAAAGTCACTATCATTTAAAAATCATGCATTATTTATTAATTGATTATAAAACAGAGAGAGAACTGACAAGGTAGCCCGGGTGGGGTTTGGGAGGAGGGAAGGAAAAGGCCACTTCAAAAGTTCAAAATAATGACAGCCTTTCGCTTGGGCTGTCCACTGGGGGGTGGAGTGGCAGGGTGCACGGAGCCCCCCCCCGTGTTCTTATACGTCTGGGTGAGGAGGCTATGGAACTTGGGGAGGAGGGAGGGCAGTTATACAGGGGCTGCAGCGGCACTCTGTGATCCTGCTGCCGTTCTTGAAGCTCTGCCAGATGCCGGAGCATGTCCGTTTGATCCCTCAGCAGCCCCAGCATTGCATCCCGCCACCTCTCATCTTGAGAGTCCCTGCTCTCCTCACGTTCATCCCTCCTTTCCTCACTCTTGTCCCTCCTGGCCTCATGTTCACTGGCAGCTTTCCTGTACTGTGATACCATGTCCTTCCACTCATTCGGATGAGCTCTTTCATTGCAGGTTGATTCCATGATCTCAGAGAACATGTCTTCTCGTGTCCGTTTTTTTCGCCGCCTTATCTGAGATAGCCTTTGGGACGGAGGAGGAAGGCTTGAAAAATTTGCAGCTGCAGGAGGGAAAAAAGGGAGAGAAGTATTTAAAAAGATACATTTCACAGAACAATGCTTATACTCTTTCACAGTGAACAATACTATTCACATTACATAGCACATGTGATTTTGGTACAGGGTTGCATTTTGCATCTTAATATTGAGTGCCTGTTGCTTTGGTATTAGAGATCACAGACACAGGTCCGGGCAACAGAATTCGGCTTGCATGCGGCCATGGTAAGCCATTGTCTTTCGGCTTCTGCAACCTTCATAAAAGCAGTGCCCTCCTTTCCCACATACCAAGAAAAGCCCGTTGAGTGCTGCGGTTTTCCTGTTAATGTGCAGCAGCCAAAACCAAACTAACCCCCCTCCATCCAATTCTCTGGGATGATCACTTTACCCCTCCCCCCACCACGTGGCTGGTATCAGGGAAGGTCCCTTCTACCCAAATGCGAAAAGCTCAGTGTCAATCCCCACCCCCACCCCCACCACTTGGCTAACTGCAGGGAAGGATTTCTTTTCAGCCACAGGCAAACAACCCAGTAGGAACAGCCACCTCTGTCCCCTTAATTAAATTCCCGTATTTCAACCAGGTTATCATGAACGATATCACTCTCCTGAGGATAACACAGCGAGATAAAGAATGGATGTTGCTTGAATGCCAGCAAACACCGGGACCATACGCTTCCAGGCTTTGTCATGCAATGATACCAGATTATTTCCTACTAGCATGGCATAGTAAAGTGTCTTACCAGGGAGGACAGAATAAGGCTGCACTACCCAGAAACTTTTGGAGGCTTTTGGAGTACCTCCAGGAGAGCTTCATGGAGATGTCCCTGGAGGATTTCCACTCCATCCCCAGACACGTTAACAGACTTTTCCAGTAGCTGTACTGGCCAAGAATGCATCTCAAGTCCTCAGGGCAAATTAAACATTAAAAAACACTTGCTTTTAAACAATGTTTTATATTTACAAAGGTACACTCACCAGAGGTCCCTTCCATGGCTTCATTGTCTGGGATACCGGGTTGGGAGGGTACTTCAGTCAGGCTGAGAAAAAGATCCTGGCTGTTGGGGAGAATGGAGTGCTGTGTGCTCTCCGCAAGCTCGTTGTCCTCCTCCTCCTCATCTTCCCCGTCTGCAGAATCCTCAGTCATGGCTGAGAGTACCCCCTCATTGAACTCGACGGTCAGGGGTGGGGTAGTGGTGATGCTCCCCCCCCCAGAATTGCATGCAGCTCAGCGTAGAAGTGGCATTTCTGCGGCTCTGCCCCGGACCTTCCATTTGTGACACTGTAATGAGTCTCTATTGTGGCCTCTCTCCATCATGCCCTTGGAGATTTTTTCAAAAGTTTTGGCATTTCGTCAGAACGTAATTCTGCTAGCACGGAATCCTCTCCCCATACAGAGATCAGATCCAGTACCTCCCGTACGCTCCATGCTGGTGCTCTTTTTTGATTCTCGGATTGCATGGTTACCTGTGCTGATGTGCTCTGTGTGGTCACCTGTGCTCTCCACGCTGGGTAAATGGGAAATGAAATTCAAAAGTTCGCGGGGCTTTTCCTGTCTACTTGGCCAGTGCATCCGAGTTCAGATTGCTGTCCAGAGTGGTCACAATGATGCACTGTGGGATAGCTCCCACAGGCCAATACCGTCGAATTGCGTCCACACTAACCTTAATTCGAAATGGCAATGTCGATTTCGGCGCTACTGCCCTCGTTGGGGAGGAGTACAGAAATCGATTTTAAGAGCCCTTTATGTCGAAGTAAATGGCTTCATTTGTGTGGATGTGTGCAGGGTTAATTCGATTTAATGCTGCTAAATTTGACCTAAACTCGTAGTGTAGACCAGGCCTTAGTAGCAGGGTGGTTGCTTCAGTTGAGAATAAAGTATATAGCTAAGGGTCCTCAACATACTGTAGGCAGCTGCACCCAGGGTGTCTCTCTCTCTCCAAAACGGTCTCATGTAGATATTGAAGAGATGATGGGATAGTGTGTATCCCTGTAGGACCCTGCAGATGAGGGCCTTTGGAGAGAAGGAGTTAGCTATCACCAGTCTCTGAGTATCAAGCAGGTGTTATAATAATTAAGTTTCCAGATGGAGAAACTGAAGCACAGAAAGGGGAAACTACTTGCCCAAATCACAAAGAGAATAGTGGAAAAATTTGGAAAAAAACAGAAGTCCTAACTCCATGTTCCCTGTTAACTACTACTGTGTCTGAGTTTCAGGTTAACATTGACAAATAATCTGCTTCCTGTCCCAAGTTTCCCATTCATAGAGAGGAGGGGAAAACCCTTCTGCTGAATTAAGCAGTGTTTAACGTCTTTCCCTCTGGAGATGAAGTAGCTGTCCGGTTTTT